>NC_134536.1:139188776-139206958 GCF_050624435.1 Tenrec ecaudatus
TGGGAGAACCCCCAACCATAAAACTCGCTTCATTGCTACTTCATAACTGTAATTTTGCTGCTGTTATGAATCGTCATGTAAACAACTGATATGCAGGATGTATTTTCATTGTTACAAATTGAACATAGTTAAAGCATCGTGATTAATCCCCCAAATAGTATGTCATTCTGTATTGTGAAATCTTTATTTCTAATGACAAATAAATGAACTTTTGTCTTGAAGCATGGGGTAGCAATGGGTAACGGTCTTCACGCCGGGTACTCGTAGGTGGGCGTGTCTGCATGTGGGTGGACCCTCCTGGAGAGGAGAGAGGAGCAGTGTGGCGGTTCCTAAGACCATTGGAAATATGTGTTTTCCGATGGTCTTAGATGATTCCTGTGAAAGGGTCATTTCACACACACACACACACACACACACACACACACACAAGGGGTCAAGACCCACAGGTTGAGGACCACTGGTATAGAAGGTGCTGAAGTAAATCCTAAACTCTGAATAGCGCTAGAAATGAGATGAGCTGGAGACACGTATGTTGCTCCGATCCTCTCAAGGCTATTACTAGATGCACTTGAAGGCAAACGTTTTAAAACTGCTTGGGATATTCGGGGGTAGGGTGTGTGTGAGAACGCTTAAGCTGCCTTCTGGGGAGGATGAGCCGATCACCTGCAAGCCTCTCATTGCATCAGACAAGCTTGGGGCCAGCGGTGAGTTGACTGCTTGTAATGGGCGATGCTGTGTGGTCACAAGGGTCCTTTTCAGTTCCCCATCCTTCACCCCCCCTCTCTTCTGAACACGTCGAACAAATATGTACCAGTGAAAAGAGCCTTTGACTGACTGGTTTGCTCTGGGAACCTACACATCGCAGATTAGCAAAGGCTGGAAACGGGGGAAAAGCCAAAGTCAGGAGGCAGCTACTCAGCCCTCGAGGACCTCGACAATCACATCAGCCTCCAAGGGGGAACCTGAGCAGGGACGCCAGGACCAGAGCCTTCCCTTAGACACAGGGAGCCCTGGGGGATGGAATACTGCTTCCTGAATGGGGCCCTGGCCCATTATTTCTACATTGGTGACTATTGCTGAACACACTGTTCACTGGGTGGACAAATACCCAGAGACCCGAACAGATCAATTTCCAAACGGAAAAAGGAACAGCTGGCCACTAGGAGAAAAGAAAACGCTTACCCTCACTAGAAACCAAACAACATTGTTGTTCTTGTGGTTGCCACCAGGCGGGTCGCCACTGGCTCACCGGGACACCCATATGAGGGAGAGAACTGCCGCATGGGGTTTCCTTGGCTCTCGTCTGTACAGAAGTGGATCTGCAACCCCTGGATGGGTTTATTTTGATGGGAAATTGCTTCGTTTAAGAACTGGCAAGCATGAGGAGCCTTACGTAGAACGGGTTTTATTCTCTAGATCAACCATCACTGGATTCCTCAACATCTCAAACCTTTTCCACCTGAAAGCTAATCTTACACTATCTATAAACATGATTGCAGCCAACTCGTTTCTAAAACGAGTGGGAAAGAGTAGGAGCCGAGAACTGCCAACATCTTCAATGTTTCCTCGACTCCAAAGGCAATGTTCACCCCTAAAGAAAGAAGCTCGAGCCACGAAGGAGCGGGGCTCTGAACTGGTTCATATTGGTTCATTGGTTGCACCTGCATATCAAAGGTGCTTTTGTAAGATCTCTACTTTTCCTCTTTTTCAAAAGAAGGAAAATAGATCGATAGTGTCTTCCAGGTTGTTGTGGTTGTTGGCGGTGTTTCCCCCTCTCTGCGGAGGTTTCAGTGGTAAGCACATGGAATACAAGTGTGTTGCCTAAATTTAAGGAGAGCTGGTTTGTGAAATGCCTAAGAGGAAGGCGGGCTGCAAAGACATCCATCCTGAATGACTCTTCAGGGGCATCGCTCTGAGACAGGCAGATGCAATAAGAAAAGCGAGCTTAATGGCTGAAACCTGACAAGCGAGACATCATTTTCTGTAACAGGTTCACGATCAGTTCCGCCAGTGCAAATTGTCACATACATTCAACTTTTAGGTACTTGAAATGTTTAAAGACTCCAATAGTAGTAACACCAAAATGTCTCACAAGGCTGTTCTGAATAACACGTGGATTTACATTTCTCCTTAATAAATACACCTCAGCGGTCAAGAGAGCTCCCAACATGAAATACATTCATCTCTACATGGCGCAAATATTTTAAACGTTTTTAAAAACAGGATAAAACACAAGCTTTCGTTTGTTTTCAAACATAATTCATTTTTATAAGGTAACAGCATGCGGTTTTACATTCTAAAAATTGACTCCAGTACTTCAAAGACGCTGGGTGGATTTAAACTGCCAGTCTTCAGGTTAGTAGCCAAGCAGGCAACCACAGCGCCCTCCAGAGCTTCTGTAGAACAACCATAAAAGGGACGCCCCCACCCCGCCCCCGCCCAGCAATGTACAAACTCATTCCTCCCTTTCACAGTCATAAGAGGAGGCAACACTTAAATCTGTTGGTTTTGCTCCATAACGCCCTGCAAGCTGAATTCCTCCTTTATCTCCTCTTTTTATAGGGCACAAAACCAAAAACCTAACCCTCTGCCATAAAGTCAATTCCAACTCATTGTGACCCTATAGGCCCGAATGGAACTGCTCCTTAGGGTTTCTGAGACTGTAAATCTTTGAGAGCAAAGAGTCTTATCTTTCATGGTTATCAGTTCAATGCTTAACCTACTGTAGTACCGGGACTCCTGATAGGGAACGTGTGTCCTTCAAGACAACAGATCAAGATTAATTCTTCGGATCTCTCCAAAACACTCATGCTAACTTTCTAAGTTGGACTCTCTGCCTTGAATTTAATTCACTCATCCCACAGATCCCCTCAAAAGCCACTGTTTGGCTTATACCACTCTTTTAGAGCAACCTAGTAATGCCAACTGTATTACTCAAGTATGATCGCAAAGTGGGACTTTCCAGATAAACAGAAAATAAGAATATTTTGGAAACCAAACTACATTTATAAGAAATGCTAAAGGGAGTGCATCAGACAGAGAATCAGTAATGGCAGAAAGCAACGTGAGATTAAGACACTTTATACCATCACCAGAAATTAACCCAGAGATAGAAGTATGGAAGATAAAATGACACAACCTAGAGAACCAAATGTCACTTGGTAAACAATAGCAACTACAAAGCAAAATGGGGTGGGTAGTTATGTAATGTCAAATATAGATAAAATCAAGGTGATGTCAATATAGAAAGGACTGTCACAAACTTAGAAGGATTAGCAAACAGAAAATAGACCTTTGCCACCAATGTTTTAAAAAGGAAAATCATAAAAATTCAGTGAACAGTGAAAACAGCAATGAAAAAAATTAATTTATAACTAAAAAGCCAACCAAAATGGAGCAGGAATGGAATATAATAAACTAAGGCAACAACCAGAAAAGAGACAAGGAAAGATTGTACAATAAAGAATTAATCCAACAAGAGAACATAACATAATAAACATCTGTGCAAACAATGAAAGAGCTCTAAAAGACACAAACCTAACTTTAATAGAATTGAACAGAGAAACTGACAACTCCATAATAATAATAGGAGACTGTAATACACCACTTTTGAGAATGAACAGAACAGCCAAAAAGAAAATCACCAATAACACAGAAGAGCTAAATAACACAATCAACTAGTTTAACCTCACAGACATTTACGAAACACTCGAGGCAACAGCAGCATAAGACATAGTCTTTTCCACTGCTTATGCACAGTCTCCAGAATACATCCTATGCAAGGTCACAAGGGAACATGAATAAATTAAAAATATCAAAATACTAAGAAGTCACAATATAAAGTTGGAAATGAAAAGCAGGAAGATCAACGAAAACTATCAAATACATAGAAACTGAATAACATCCTCTTTAAAAACTACTGGGTAGGACCCATTGAGAGACTGGACATGCCTGTGTTCATGTAGCCATGGTGGCCAGGGGCTGTGTACATCATGTTACCATGGGGAGGGGTCTGCATTGGCTGTTGGGCATAGGGCTGGCTCCCCATCATGCCCATCTGCATCTGCACAGGGTACTGGGTGGTCTGATTCATGTAGCCATGCTTGCTGTGGTAGCTACTGTTCATCATCGGCTGGGACATGCCGTACCCGTTCATGGCATTGAGGCTGTTCATGTTCACTGAGTTGACATTATACGCTGGGGCTGGCATCAAGTTCACACTCGTGTTCATGCCTCTGCATGGTTAGAGTCCGTGCAGGACCCTGCATGGCTACGGTCTGGGAGCGACCATAGATTTGTGACTGATGGGTGGCAGCCACTGGTGACAGAGATGCCGACTTGGTTCTCATGGAGATGTGGCCCTTGCTGGCGATCTGGGTTTGCAGTCGTTGGCTGTGGGAGATGCCAAGATTTGATGCAGCCAGGTTCCGCTGCAGAAGGGGTGGCGGCAGATTCATTGGAGAAGGAGTCAGGTTGGGGGGGTGGGGTCATGGTTGCTTGTGCTTGAGGCTCCCCAGGGACAGAGTATGGCGACGGAGAAAGCTGAACAAGCCCTGTGTTGCTTAATGGCGTGTCCACTCCATGAAAATGCCGTTAGGCTTTCAGTTACTGTATATTTTGTTTAAGGTGACACTTGAGCATGCCGCTAATGTCTTTGTTAGTGACAGTGGGTCTTGGAGTACTGTACAAGTGTTGTGCTAACAGTAAGCCATTTCTTAAGGGTTTTTTTGCCTTGATTAGGGTGCCCTGCTTTGAGAGTGTGAAAAAAAAGAACAAAACTATATTGTTGTTAATTATAAAACTGTAAAGAGCTATAATAGCTATTCCCATTTGATTAGTCAGAGGGGTTTTATTGCTAAACGTTTGGTGTAAAGGTGAGACCTTTTTCCATTTTTGGTGACAGATTTTTTTTGGGGGGAAAAGGCAGCTTTCTGTTTTATAAATGTAGACTTCTGTTTATTGAATGAAGCATATCTCAGTGTTTATATGTCAGGTTTTGAAACATTTCAGATATGTCCAAATACTTGGCAGCATTTAAAAAAATAGTGAATTTGGTATAAAGTTGCTATTTTATGGAAATGCCTCTAACTTTATATTTTCATTCCATCTGTAGATTTTTCTTTCTTTATAAAATAGTGGAGTTATTTTTTAAGGAAAAATAGAAAAGTAGCTTCTGAATAGCTCAAACTAAGCTTTCAAATCACATGTAAAAAAAGCAAAAAGGTTATTTGTGTCTGTTTATATTGCTTCCTTTTTTGTAACCTTTGCACCTGTAATCCTTGTATTAAATAGCCAGTGACACTCTTGTATTTATCTGTTCTCTTTTTACTCAGTCACTTAAAAAAACACACAGAAACAAAAACAAAAAAGTTGTACATTTTAACATAAAATAAATTATGATAAGCCAAAGAAAACACACACTACTGGGTAACTGAATAAATTATATATATATAAAATTTATTCAGTATATATATATATATATATATATATATATATATATATGAGTCAAACAAGAATGAAAATACAACATGCCAAAATCTTTGTGACACAGCAAAAACAGTACTCAGAGGACAATTCCTACTAGTAAATACACACATCAAAAAGAAGAAAGGACCAAACTCAGTGCCTAAACCCAATATCTGCAACCATTTGAAAAACAGCAGCAAAATAAGCATATGTATAGTCAGTAAATAAAATAATAGCAAAGATTTAAGCAGACATAAAATGGAGAAAAAGGTAAAGTGTTAGCAAGACTAGAAGTAGGTCTGTTGAAAGAATAAAATTGGTAAACCATTGGCAAGAAAGTAAGAAGATGCAAATAATATGTATATGAAATTAAATGGGCGATGTCATGACAGAATTAACTGAAATAAAAGGATAATAACAGAATTCTATGAATAAATATACTCCAGTAAATTTGAAACCCTAGAAGAAATGGACATTTTTCTAGAAACACTACCTATCCAAATGAAAAGACATTAAGGTAGAAATTTTTAGCAGATTTATCACCAAGGCAAAAATTGAACAGGTCACTAAAAATGCAACCCAAAATAGTTCTGCACCACGTGACTTCACTGTCAGATCTGATTGGTCAGAGAAGTGCTGACTTCAATTCTACTCAAACTACTCCAAAATACAGAAAAGGGGGGAATATTCCAGAATTCATTTTATTAAGCTAAAACCAAAGCCAGGCAGATACTACGAAAACAGAAACTTATATTATCAATAGCCTTCATGCAAAAATACATACAAGCAAAAAAATTCAAAAAAGTGATCACTCAATAGTAGCCAACAAAAATGAAAAAAAAAATACACAATGATTGAGTGCAATTCGTATCACTAACTCAGAGTAGGAAACCAAAGCAGACCAATAACAAAACAAGAAATAGAGGTGATCACGAAATTTCCAGAGAAGAAAGTGTAAGATGAGATCGTTTCATGGGGGAATGCTACCAAGTATTCAAAGAAGGGCTGCCACCAGTTCCACACTGCCTATTCAAAAATATAGAAAGCGACAGAACTCTCAAATTCATTCTATGAAATGAGCATAATCCTGATATAAAAACCAGGCAAAGATCTTACAAAGACAGAAAACTACATACCAGTATCCCTTATGAACATCGATGCAAAAATTGTCAACAAAATTCTGGCCAATAGGTTCCAATAATATATAAAAACATTAATTCATCGTGACAAAGTAGGATTGATACTAAGGATGCAAGGATGGTACAGCATTTGAAAAATATCATTGTAATCCACCACATAAGACAAAAAAGAAGCAGATCATATAAATATGTGCAGAAGAGCATTGGACACCAACAACCTTTTTTGCATATAACATGCATTTAATAAATGATGGTTTCTAGAGTCCTGTTTACCATTTCAAAATGCAGTCATTTGGGAAATTCTGTGTATTATTTTAAAATATTCTTTGTCCAGGAATAGGTGTTATTATTACTTTTATGATAAGATTCTTGTCATGCTTTCTTCATCTGTTATATGTTGAAGTAAAACTTACATCTATTAAAAATTGAAACCATACATTAGTCTTCAGTGCATAAGAAAATTGTTTTTGTGGTTTCCATCTCTCTCTAGTGGCTTGAAAAATCCAAATTGCTCTTTTTATTGTGATTTTTCTTGAAGGATTTAAAATAATAGGTGTCAGCATCCACATCACTCTTAAAATTCTCAATTCTCCTCTTTCCTAATTTTCTGGTTAGCCACCCAGTCAAGGTTGGCATGTATTGGCCCAAGTATGTAATAAACAAACGGGTGATCAGAGATTCAGGTATCTTTCAAATCATTGGCCATACTGATTAAAATCAATTGGGCAAAATGACCGGTTGCCATCTTGAAGGGCTGGTCTCCATCATTACCTAAAGGCTTCATGACTTCTTCAGTTCATTCATCACAATATTTGACTTCAGTATTGGTCCTGGGTAAATGGTAGAAATGATAATACTGAGATATGTAGCAAGTTCAGAGGCTATTAAAAATAAAAAACCCGAAGAGCATGCTTGCTGCTCAGACACTATACCCATTATGCTATTGACAGTGACAATCTTGCCATGCTTCCTCTCGATCATGTGAGGCAGAACACATTTTGTCAAGGACACGGTCCCTAGTTAGTTAAGTGTCATGAGCTCTCTGTAGACATGCAGGCTGGTGTTCATGGACAAAGGACGTTGGAATCATCCAACATTGTTGACCAGAATGTCAATTTTACCAAACTCCTGGAGAACAGCCTTGGTGGCCGCTTCATGGGATTTTATGTTCATTAGGTCAAGGGGCAAAATAAGTACATCTTTTCCTTTTAAATTGCCATTCTCAAGACATTTTTGTTTCACCCCTTCAGCTTGTCCATTTTTCTGGTGGGTATCACAAGAGAAACTCCTAGTTTAGATAGCTGGTAAGCCAACTCCTCACCAGTTACACTTGATACCCCGGGAACCCACACCGTCATATCAATCAGCTCCCATTCTGGGTGTTGCCCTTGCACTCAGCCCACATTAGGCTCAGGTCACTGCCTGCCCACAGGAAGCATAGCAAGTGCACCACGACCAGAGCAGAGTGCCCAAAGCTAGCCCAAACTCTCAGAACATTGCAGCAATGCTCACTCAGCTCCGCCACACGACCCAACACACATTTCTGATTAAAACACTCAATAAAAAAGGAATTGAAGGAAAATTCATCAACATAATAATGACCACATACAAAAATCCAAGGGCCAATACCATTCATGGGGAAAAACTGAAACATTTTGCATGAGAATGGGAAATAGACAAGGACACCCTCTAGCACTACTCTTCTTTAACCTCATGTTCAAAGTCTTAGCCAGAACAATTAGAAAACAAAAACAATCACTGTAACTTGGCTAAGAAAAAGTGAAGGTCTCACCATTTTCAGACAATATAATTTTATAGAACCCCCAACTCCACAAAAAGACTGTTGGAAACAACTAGCCCTTAAGGGATTTGGTAAAATAGCAGGATAAAAAATTAACAAGCAGCGAAATCAATTGGATTTCTATATACTAGTGAAAAGAGCTCAAAAAAGACATCAAGGAAATAATACCACTTATAAAAGTCATCAAAAAATGAAATACTTTGGAATAAACCTAACCAAAAACCAAAAATTCTGTACAAAATAGCTACAAGAAACCAAAAGAACCCTACACATATGGAAAAATATCTCTTGTTCTTGGATAGGAACCCTCAATATTGTGAAAATGTCAATACTATGTATGATAATCTACAAATACGATGCAAAGCCAATCCAACCCCCAATTTCATTCTTTATATAAATGGCGAAACTAATGACCAAATTCATATACAGAGGGATGGGACCCAGGATAAAAAACACCTCACAAAGTCGTAGACCTTACACTACTCAACTTCAAAACCTATTAAAAAGCCACAAAGTCAACACAACCTGGTAAAATGACAGCTACATAGACCAATGGAATAGAAAAGAAAACCCAGAAATAAAATCATCCTTCTACAGACAACTGATTTTCAAAAAAAAGACCAAAATCCTTAAGTGGGAAAAGGACACTCTCTACCACAAATGGTGTTGCATAAATTGGATCTCCATGTGCAGAAGAACGAAACCGGACTCATACCTCACTCCATACACAAAAATGAACTCAAGATGGATTAAAAATTGAAATGTAAACCGCAGAGGTAACAGAATCATCAATGAGAAAACTGGGACAAACTTAAGGGCTCTATGACAGAGTACCAAGTATAGTAAAGGAAGCGCACACAGTGGAAGTCAAAATAAAGGAGTGGGACCTGTTAAAAACCCCTCTGCACATCAAAAGACATTATCAAAAGAGTAAAATGTGAGTCTATGGACTGGGAAAAAATCTATAGCAATGACACAATAGACAAGGAACTAAAATCGATAGAACTCTGCAACACCTCAATAAGAAAAACTAATAAGTGAGACCCAACACATAATCAGACCTACTCTGAATCCCTCTCCAAGAAATAGCGGAAATTTTACGGTAGTCTGAGAAGTTCAAGTCCCTGTTAATTATATTTCAGCACTTCAGAGGGAGCAATTGACAACAAAAGATCCCAAAAATCAAAAGTGTGAATTTTGTGCTGCCAAGCAGGATGCCTCTGATTCAAGTTGTTCTGCCCTGTCCCAATGTTTCTGGACCTTAGTAGTAAGCTGATCACCATCTACTTCCCTCCCAACACAATTGACCCACTTCCCCAACTGGGGAGAGGTTAAGTCAGACCTGGACTGGAAGTATTCAGAGGGTTCCTGGGACTGAGGTATTCTAGACTGAGGCATTCTAGACGGGCTCATTGCCTATCAGCCGGATAAGAAAAAAATAGGTCTGCTTTGCACTGACTTCCGGCATCTGGCTTGAATTTGGGGGAATGGATTGTGGCAGAACTCCTTCAATGCCATCTGAAGATTAACCAACCCTGGGCAGGTGCAGAATTGAAAAGACTTGCATTAGGGGAGACACTCAGCTCAGTGGTGAGTCCTCAGGCCCAGGATCCAAAGTGTTGTCACTTGCCTGGCTCTCTGGCCCACGCAAAATAGAAACTGGGCCCAGCACTGACATACAATCTTCAGAATGTTGTGTTCTAAATAGTTCATTCTCTACTTCATCCTGTTGGTAAGATGGATCATTACCTGACACTCCCTGGTGACTTGGGAGCCAGCCTCAAAGTGGGACTTTGATGAAGGCAAAAGTAAACTGCTTTCTGCCTTTGGCTCCTGCTGGGGGTGGGCTAGTGCTGAATTGCATGGTCATCTTTAATTACTCATGTTCCACAACAGGTATGGGGGTTGCTCTGTATTAAGAAATATTTTTTAAAAGCACGCCTGGGAGACAACAGTCAATCTCTACAACTTGCAGAAACAGGATAATCCAGTTAACTCCAATACATACAGATGTGGACCTAGAGGAGCTCCTGGAGGAGAAGACCATGCATCCTCCCATGTGGGAGATTACAGAAATGACAGGTTTCAGTTACTTTAAGGGAATGGAGGCGGGGGATTTATAGAAATAGAGAAAAAACAAGTGACTATAATGGAGACCACAATTTCTCTAAAAGATAATTCTGACAAAATGAATGAAAAGCTAAAAATAATTCAACAACTCCAAATAGAAATACAAAAGTTATGCACCAAAATATTAGAACTAGATAAGACTGTGAAAAAACAAAATAGAAACAAGAGTTTGTGATCCCAAAGATAAATATCTCATGACCCAAATATTAGAAGACCAAGTGATAAAAATGACCTAAAAGGTGAAGAAAACCAAAATATTATCAAAAGATACAGTGTCTGGGGTCTTGCAGGCTTGAAGATAAACAAGTGGCAATCTAGCTCAGAAGCAACAAAGGCCACACGGAAGAAGCACACCAGTCTGTGTGATCATGAGGTGTTGAAGGGATCAGGCATCATCAGAACAAAAAATCATATCATTGTGAATCAGGTGTGGAGTACGGAGTGGAGACCCAAAGCCCATTTGTAGGCCACTGGACATCGCCTTATAGAAGGGTCTCGGGGAGGAGATGAGCCAGTCAAAGTGGAATTTAGCAACTATGAAACATACAACTTTCCTCTAGTTCCTAAATGCTCCTCCCCACCCCCCACTATCATGATCCCAATTCTACCTTACAAATCTGGCTAGACCAGAGGATGTACACTGATACAGATAGGAACTGGAAACACAGGGAATCCAGGGAGGATGATCCCTTCAGGACCAGTCCTACGAGTGGTGATACCAGGAGGGTGGGTTGGAAATGGGCAGCTGATTACAAGGATCAACATATAACCTCCTCCCTGGGGGACGGACAACAGGAAAGTGGGTGAAGGGAGATGTCGTACAGTGCAAGATAAGACAAAATAATAATTGATAAATTATCAAGGGTTCATGAGGGAGGGGGGAGTGGGAAGGGAGGGGTAAAAATGAGGAGCTGATGCCAGGGGCTTAGGTGGAGAGCAAATGTTTTGAGAATGATGAGGGCAATGAATGTACAGATGTGCTTTACACAATTGATGTATGTATGGATTGAGATAAGAGTTGTATGAGTCTCTAATAAAATGATTAAATATATATAGGATTAGAAAGCAAAGTCCTCAACATAATAAAAACCATATACAAAAAAAAATAACAGCTAACATCAGGCTCAATGGGGAAAAACGGAAAAGAGTCTCCATGTCAACTTGACAAGGATGTTTCCTATCACCACTCATACCACATTGTGTTCAAAGTTTTATCCAGAATCATTAGAAAACAGAAAGAAATCAAGAGAATCAAATTAGGCAAAGAAGAATCGAAACTCTCACTACTTTCAGGTGACATGATCCTACATATAGAGAACCTCAAGGATTCCACAGAAAGATTGTTGGAAATAATCGAGGAGTTTGGTAACGTGTCAGGATACAAAATTAATAAACAGAAATAAATTAGATTCCCGTATAACCAACTGAGATAACTCTCAATGGCGACATCAAGAAAACTATGATATACAGTCACCATACAAAAAATGAAATACTTAAGAATAATCATAACAAAATACATAACAGACCTGAGCAAAGAAAAATACAGAACACTACTATAAGAAACCCAAAGAAATCTACATGAATGCAAAACTGTCCCATGTTCATGGAAGGTGGACTTAACAGTGAAAATGTCAATACAGTAGAACCCCCAGTATTCAACCTCATCAGTACTCAACAAAATTGGAATGTCAAGAACATTTTTCATCAGAGCTGGAACAAAACAGTGCAATCTGAACTGATACACGTGGTTTTTGTAAACAAAAGCAGTTTGTGTTTCACTCTGCTTTAGTTGGTGTTGTTAGTACACATTGTTTAAACCTTTTGTGGCTGTGTTCCAAGCGTTTTTCTATAATTTTCTTAGTTCTTGTGACTTTTGTACAGTTTTTAGATTAAAATAACGGGTCATAAGAATGAGCTTTTGACAAGATTCATGATGATAAGGAACTCGTTAACTTTGTTATCAATATTGTTAAGGATAATTAGTAAACTCTTTTAGAAAGTAGTTAAGGAAATGCCAATAGTAGACCACATTAGACAGCTTTTTTAAAGAGAAAGCCAGCCAGGTCCTAGTGAAGAAAGGCTAAGAAGGGAAAAAACTCCTGAAAAGCAACTACCGGTTGATTTTACGGAAGGGGACTCCCCTTCCAAACAATGACTCTAGATCCAGATACAAAACTTGTAAGAGCCCCCCAATAAAAGTATTTTTAAAAGAAAGAAAGACATCGCTCTCTCCCCGTCCTTCCTCCTCTGGCCCTCTCCCCTCTCCTACCATCCTCTCTCTGCTGGTCCCTCTCTCCCCTGTTCCCTCTCCCCCTGTCTCCCTTCCCTGCTCTCTCTCCCCTGTCACTCCCACCTTCCACATCCGCATGCACCACCAAGGGGGCTGAGGTGAGCATGCTACCATAAAAAAAACACCCCAAACCAAAAAACTGTTTTTAACGTTGTGTTTCTTATTTAAATTATATTATTTAACTCTGAACTTATTTACTGTGAAGTTTCTGTGTAATGTTTTGTATAAAAAGGCAAGGTTGGGGTAAAAACTTGATGGTTGATAACGGATTAATCTGTTTTCAGTTATTTCTTATGGGAAAAATTGCTTTGGAATTCTACTGCATCATATCTCGAAATTCCTTCTAGAATGGATTAGCGTCGAGGTCTTTGCTACAGCACCCATATCCTCAGTGATCTCCTAATGAAAGCAAGCAACAACCAGGGCCATATCACAAGAACAAATTGTTCATAGATTGGGACTAGAATTAAGTTTAAGTCCCAGGTTGATTCATCTATGAATGATTTTTATAAGTTTCTGCTTCACTTTAGAAACATCAATATAATTTTATGTTAGAGAACATTATCAAACATCCCCTGAGGCATAAGGTAATTCTGTTGACAGTTACATGAACTTCGCCAATGGTATGGAATTCAGAACACTGTTGAGAAAAGGAAACCATACAAGTATAGATGATTTTTACAGTTTAACTCTTTTTTTTTCAGTTTAACTCTTAAGTGGATATTATTTACACAAATAATGGGGGTTGATAATAGGGCAAAACTTTCAATAACATTCATTTAAAAGGCATAACCATGCAGTCATATTAATACATGTCACGATGAAGCAAGAAAGATATTAAAATAGTAAATATCAGAGCACCAGGAACAAACAAAGATGAAAGGAGAGAGTGGAACACATCCTGGGCCAAGCCCCAAGCAAGATATCCCTGCTTAGAGCAGCCAATGCACCGAGAGGATCATAGGGCAGATCCCACTACAATACACAACGTCCCTCACTGACCCATAGTGCTACGGGGGTCAACATTGGAGACACAATGTGGGAATTGTGTCCCATTTGACTCTACCACAACGGGGTGAAACATGAAGGGTAGTACAACAGAGCACCAAGGGGAGAAAAGCAATGAAGTTCCTATGGAATACCAAAAATAAATTTTGGGGCCAGGGTGTGGCACCCCATCAGACTCGACTGGAAAACACTCCTAAAGGCCAACAAACAGACTTGGAACTATTTATAGATTTTTCTCTCTTTTTTTGAAGCTTGGTTTGTTGTTGTTTTGTTTTGTCTTGTTTTTGTGCTTATTATTGTCTCTGCTTACCTATCTAGGTAAGATATTGCTTCTCGGCCTTTTTGCTAAGATCAAGTGTGAAGATAGGTGGGATAAATAATCTGGAAGAGAGAACAATGAGACTGATGGTTCCCGGGGGGACACAGGAAGGGGGGGGGAAGGGGAATGTCAACAAGTCTTGGGACAAGGGAATAACAAATTATCTAAAATGGATGGCAAGGAGAGCACAGGATGCCTGGTGGGGCTTGATCAAGAGCAATGTAGCTGAGAGGAATTACTGAAACCCGAATGAAGGCTGAACATGATACTGGGACCAGAGAAAAGTGAAAAGAGGAAAGAACTAGGAGACAAAGGACATTTATGGAGGTCTAAATACAGGCATGTATATATGTAAATATATTTATATATAATGATAGGTATATAGGTCTATGGACATATATTTGTAGGTTAAGTATTAAGGTAGCAGACAAACTTTGGGCCTCTAGTCAAGTACTCAATGAAAGAACACTTTGTTTTAGTAACCTGGTATTCTGTGATGTTCACCTTCCCTGACAAGACTGCTGAAGACAAAGCGGGTACATAAGCAAATGTGGTGACGAAAGCTGGTGGTGCCTGGCTATCAAAAGATATAGCATCTGAGGTTTTAAAGGCTTAAAGATAAACAAGCAGCCATCGAACTCAGAAGCAACAAAGCCCACATGAAAGAAGCACACCAGCCTGTGTGATCATGAGGTGTCGATGGAATCAGGTATCAGGCATCAAAGACCCATAACAAAAAAGTCATATCAATGTGAATGAGGGCGAGCAAGGAATGGAGACCCAAAGCCCATCTGTAAAGATGAGCCAGTCATGATGCAGTATAACAGCAATGAAACATACAACTTTTCTAGTTCTTTAATGCTTCCTACCCCCCCCCACTATCATGACCCCAATTCTACCATACAAATCTGGCTAGATCAGAGCATGTACACTGGTACAGATAAGAGCTGGAAACACAGGAAATCCAGGACAGACAAACCCCTCAGGACCAATAATGAGACCAGGAGGGGAAGAGCAAAGTGGAGGGGACAAGGGGGAACCAATCACAATGATCGACATATAACCCCCTCCTAGGGATATGGACAATAAAAAAGTGAGTGAAGGGAGACATTGGTTAGTGTAGGACATAAAGAAAAAAATTATAAATTATCAAGGGTTCATGAGGGAGGGAGTGTGGGGGAGGGAGGGGGAAAATGAGGAGCTGATACCAAGGGCTCAAATAGAAAGAAATGTTTTGAAAATGATGATGGCAACATATGCACGAATGTGCTCGATACAACGGATGCATGTATAAATTGTGTTAAGAGCTGTATGAGCCCCTAATAAAGTTTTTTTAAATAGCAAATATATGGTAGTTCCGGCTCACCCTGCATTGGGCACCATCAAGGCAAAATATCTGAACCAAAGTCCAACAGCCACCAATTCTATACCCTTGAGATAGCAGTCATCTCCTTCTTTTCACACTAGGGAGTTTCCGCCTTAAGTCCGAGGGCTACAGGTGAATTTGGGGTAAACTCCAGTTCACTTAGTGGAGTTTCCACATTGAGTCCTTCTGGTGTGGCCTGCTATGAAGGATGTTGTTCACCTTGAAAGCGCACAGTCCAAAGTTTGTTAGACTATAGCACATGGCCTGGATCACCAAGGCTAGATGAAAACGAGGTCAAAATTGTCCAATTAGTATAGTGCATACTCTTCCTTTGGGTTCTATGTACACACTGTTATGTATTTCTTTCCCAATGTGAAGTTGCTCCTTCCTGTTGACCCAATAGTAATGCAATCATCTTCTCAGAGACATGCATGCTTCTTTCTCCCCATCTAAACTGGAATCTCCAGAAACGTTTGTTTATCACTCTTGTAGGGGTCTGGGTTGATTTGGAGTGACAGCACAATGTTGTATGGCAGCAACTGATGGTCTTCTCCCTCCCCCCCATTTTGATAAACTGACCCCAGCTGAGGTGAGGTCTCCTCTGTCAAAGTGGTTTTTAAGGCGAACATCAGAGGGAGTGATATATGGTTAATGGACACTTGTTGGTAAAAACAATACTTCTCTCTTTTTAAAAATCATTTATTGGGGCTCATACAACTCATCACAATCCATACATACATCAATTGGGTAAAGCACACTTATACATTCATTGCCCTCATCATTCTCAAAATTTGCTTTCCACTTGGGTTCCTGGAATCAACTCCTCATTTTCCTTTTTTTCCCTCCCCCTCCCTCTCCGCTCCCCACTTCCTTATGAACCCTTAATAATTTATAAATTATTATTTTATCTTACACTGCCCGGCATCTCCCTTCACCCACTTTTCTGTTGCCCATCCCCCAGAGAGGTTATATGTAGAGCCTTGTGATCGGTTCCCCTTTTCTATGCCCCCTTCCCTCCCGGTATTGCCACTCTCACCGCTGGTCCTGAGGGGTTCATCTGTCCTAGATTCCCTGTGTTTCCAGTTCCCATCTGTACCGCTGTGCATCCTCTGGTCTAGCCAGTTGTCTACAGATGGGCATTGGGACCCCATCATGTGCTCCTCTCATTCACTATGATATGATTCCCCCCCACCCCTGGCTTTGGTGCTTGAAACCTGGTCCCCTCAGCCCTTCATGATCACACATGTTGGTGTGCTGCTTCCATGTGGGCTTTGTTGCTTCTGGGATAGATGGCCACTTGTTTACTTTCAAGCCTTTAAGACCCCAGACGCTATATCTCTCAATAGCCAGGCGCCATCAGCCTTCTTCACCACAGTTACCTATGCACACATTCGTCTTCAGCATTTATGTGGGGAAGGTGATCACACAATGATGGATTTTGTTCTTTGGTGTCTGCTACCTGATCTCTTCAAAACTTCGTGTCTACTTAGGCTTGTGTGCTTCTTCTCTGTGGGCTTTGTTGCTTCTGAGCTAGATGGCCACTTGTTTGCCAGACACTATTTCTTTTGATAGCTGGGCACCATCAGCTTTCTTCACCACACAATACTTCTCTTTAGCCAGCCATCAGGTCTCTCCCTGATTTGTAGCCTCCTAGTCACTTGGTCCCTTGACTTCTGACTTGTCCCATGAAACAGGCACCAGGGTCACTGGGCTAACAGTCTAATTAATAATCTCTGTTCTGCTCTCATTGCTGTAGCACTTCTGTTGAGGTGTTTCAGGTCTTTGGATGGCATGGACTCTCCTCTCTTTGCTACTTGAGGCACGGATCTGGGAAGATTAAGATTCTCTGATGGTCCAGCACTATTTTTGAAGAGGGTGTCCTTTTCCCATTTAATGTTTTTGTGGTCATTTGGTGAAAATCAGTTGTCTTTAAGTGGATGCTTTTATTTCTGGGGTTTCTATCCTGTTCCATTGGTCTATGTATCTATCATTATACCAGTACCAGGCTGTTTTGCCAACGTTGGCTGTCAAGTAGTGAAGTTGAGGTCAAGTAGTGAAAGCCCTTCTACTTTGCTCTCTTTTTACATTTTTAATTTTTATTATTATTTTTAAAAAGATTGCTGTTTCATGGCTTCCCAGAGACTGTTGGAGGAAGAGTGTCTTCTTCCTCCCTCCCAGAATTCCCAGCAGCGACGGTTGCCGGGGAACGCTGGCGCGGTGTGGAGGGATGGCGGGAGGATAAGATGTCCAAGCTGAGTCCGGAGCCAAGTTGGTGAAAAAGAGCTCGGACTCAGCATGAAACAACGAAAAGGTCAAGGGGATGGGGGTGGCCGTGGCCACAGGAAGAGAGGTTTGAGTGACATTTCTACCACCTCTGGTTGAAGGCTAGCTACGCTGCTTTCTGAAACTTACTATTCCTAAAGTCATGTGCAAGATTGCAAAGCCTCCCGCCTGTGTACTCGTCCGAGTGAGATGATGGGGAGAGACATCAGATGGGACCCTTGTTTGTCCCAGGGATGCTTTGCAGACTGAGCCAAAAGCTGTGAGGACCACCACACGATACGCGATTCAGTGCGGTCTGAAGCCATTTACCTCTTATCTAACAGAGATGGCAGTGCTGGTTCTGGACGTCATTACCAAATTCCACCGTCTTCCAGTCGGTG
>NC_134536.1:139214558-139314558 GCF_050624435.1 Tenrec ecaudatus
AAACTCTTTTTACCACTCCACGAATAATGTGGGACCCAAACTCCCAGTAAGGCCCCGAGGGCTTAGCCAGGTATCACCAGTCTCTCTTGCAGGGCCTCCGCAGGACAACTAGGAAACCTATGCATCTATCTAAGGTCAGTGAGAATTTTCAGGCGCCTACAAGCGAATGTCTGCCTGCCTGCCTGCCTGCCTTTTTAGAGTGGCTGATGGAAGCCTGCGTTCTTTGTACCCCAAAGGACCCAGAGGCCCCTGAGAACAAGAGGGAAATAAGTATTGCCTTTATTACTCAGCCTGCCTCAGACATGAAAAAGAAATGGGAAGCATTTGAAGGGAACAATCTTCGTGATTTGGTAGAAGTGTCTTATTGGGTGTATCACAACACAGATGACCCTACCACGACAGAGACAAAGAAATAGCTAAAATACTAGGAATTGCCATGAGACACAACAGAGACTCAGAAAAAGAGATCATGGCCCACTCACGGAGAGACTGACCTGTGGTACCGCCAAGCCCTGAGGAAGGAAGGATCCAGGTGCCTACTACAGAAGAGACAGACATTGGAAAAAACATTGCATTGAAAACTCCAGGAGAGACGGACAAACCTCCACTAGAGAGGACGGGCCTCGTCCTCGCCTAGAAAAACCCAAGTGAGAGACAATAACGCTTGAGGAAGCTGAAGGAATGTCTCAGGGCTCTGTTTCACTGGCCCCCAGGATCCCGTGCTAACTGTCCAAGTTGGGGGCCAGCCAGGAAATGTCTTGGAGGACACAGGGGCCATCTTCTCAGGTTCAAAAAAGAGAACGGACACATTGTCAAAGGAAAGATCGGAATTACTGTCAGCCTATGATTGCTTCCAAAGTACTCACACCAGAAGGTTTGCATGGAGATTGGGGGGCTTCCCAAGCCATCAAGGTAAAAAATGTCTCTCTGCCCTATGTCCCAGTTAGCCACATGGTTTTCATGGCACTGGCTCCCGGTTCGGCTGTTGAGCCAGTGAAACTCTTTTAGCAGGAGTTGAAGTGGCCATCAGCGGAAGGACAAAACCTCCACAGTGGGCTTCCCGTATCAATACGAAGCCACCTATATCACCTCTTGGACATTATCATTGTCCTGGACTCTGAATCGCCACCCCAGATCTAGAATGTGCCTGACATGTCCACATGGTTTGAATCAGGTTCGGGTTAACCCCTCTTGATCACTTAGTGACATGGGACACTAGACCCTGGAATACCTTTACTTTCCAGATGAGAAAACTCACTCAAAAAGACACAGGTACTGACCAACTGGAACACAACTGGTTAACAACAAAGCCACATTCCCAACCAGTGTCTGGAGCCAGAGCTCAGAGCCCCATATGCCTGTGCCCAGCTGAGCAGTCACCCTCTCCTGGACCCTCGAAAGATCTGAGCAGATCCTCCCCCCACCCATGCCCCTCTCCCACACCCAAATATGTTTTTTCATAGGATGGCACTATATCTGCAGCTCTGGGAGAGGGACATATCTGATGGAGAATACGGAGCAGACGAAGGGGGAGGAGGGGAGAATGGAGCACATCCTGGCCCACCAGGCCTTGAGGATGATGTTCCCACTCAGAGAAGACAGTCCACACAGAAGACCACATGACCAGCCCAAGATGAGACACGACGTCCCTCAAAGACTCATAGCCCTAGAAGGGACAACACCTGAGACACAGTGCGGGAACGGATCCCGCCACACCGAGGCATAGCACTAAGGGGGTGCAGCAGAAGAGTAAGGAGGTGGAGCAACAAGGTCCCCAGGGAATGCTAAAGGAGGACTTTGGGGGCAGGACTTGGTGCCCGCACAGACTGGACTGGAAAACACTGCTAAGGGCCAACAAACATTCCGTGAACTAACTACGAGCTTTCCTTTTTTGAGAGTTGTGTTTTCTTTGATGGTCATTGGATTTTGGCTATTTTCTTTCTTTTTGTGCTTGCTTTCGCTCTGTCTTGTGTGTGTGCATGTTATTACCTCTATTGTATGTCTAAAAAGAGATGCTGGATGCACAATCTGCAGGAGAGAAAAAGGGGACCAACGCTTCGCGGGAGGGCCACGGGAAAGAGGGAGTTGGGGGGAAAGGGAGTGATGTCAAGAAACCCAGAGACAAGGGAACAACAAGTGGATGCAAATCCGTGGTGAGGGCGATGTAGGAATCCTGGTAGGGCGTGATCAAGGGTGAAGGAACCAAGAGGATTTACTGAAACCCAAATGAAGACTGAGCATGGCAGTGGGCACAAGAGGGAAATGAAAGGGAATAGCAGAGTGACCTAGGAAGCACGGGCCAGTTATAGAGGTCTAAAGAAAGACACGCACAGATGTAAATATATTTATCTGTGAGCATGGGGAAATACACCTATGTCCATATCTTTATAGGTGTCCTATTAAGGTAGCAGATGGCCTTTGGGCCTCCACTCAAGGACTCTCTCATTGCAAGAATACCTTGTTCTATTACATTGGCATTCTATGATGCTCACCTTCCTGACATGTTCCTTGAAGTCTAAGCGGTTGCATAAGCAAATGTGGTCAAGAAAGCTGATGGTGCCCTGCTATCAAAAGATATGGCGTCTGAGGTCTTAAAGGCCTGAAGGGTAAGCAAGCGGCCATGTAGCTCAGAAACAACAGAGCCCACATGGAATAAGCATACCAGCCTGTGCGATCACGAGGTATCAAAGGGATCAGGCATCATCAGCACAAAAAAATCTCATTGCGAATGAGCAGGGAATGCTGGGTAGAGAGCCAAAGCCCATTCGCAGAGTACACTGGACATTCCCTTAAGTAAAGTCTTGGGGAAGAGACAAGCCTACACAGGGTACTAGACAGCAACTGTGAAACACAACTTTCCTCTAGCTCCTCAATGCTTCCTCTCCCCTCACTATCAAGATCCCAATTATAACTTACAAATCTGACTAGACCAGAGAATGTACACTGGGACAGACAGGAACTAGAAACCCAGGGAATTCAAGGTGGATGAGCCCTTTAGGACCAGTGTTATGAATGGGGATGCTGGGAGGGTGTAGGGAGGGTAGGCTGGCACCAGGGAACCGATGACAAGGATCTACATAAAACCTCAAAAGAAAAGGGGGTGAAGGGGGACATCAGACAGTGCAAGATAGGACAAAATAATAATTAGTAAATGATGAAGGATTGATGAGGAGGGGTAGTGAGAATGGGGGCGGGGGGATGAGGAGCTGAGGCCAGGGGCTTGGGTGTAGAGAAGATATTTTGAGAATAATGAGGGCAATGAATGTACAAATGTGCCTTATATCAGTGATGTTTGCACGTATTGTGGTTATTGTTGTATGAGCCCCTATAAAAGGAGAGAAAACAAAGACCCTGGCAGAGGGCTGATGCTAGGATGATCTCAGGCTGGATTAGACCAGCAAAAGCAGGTGCTGCAGTCGCCTCACCCTGTGTCTATTCCTATGTGAGGCATGAAGCTTAGGGTCCACAGCCCCGGCAGCTGGACAGTGAGAGAGGCGGGGCTCTGAGGTCATTCCACAGGGGGAATGGCCCTCCGGTTCCTGCAGGGCCCACCCTCCTGTGTAGTCCTGCTGTCTGGGGCACCTCTTTCACGGAGCCCACACCAGGGCAGCTCTTCAACTCATGGGGGATTGGCAGGAAGCCTCTGCTCATGCACACACACCACCACCTAGCTGGAGGACCTCGGTGAACAAAGCCTGAGGCAGACAACAAGCCCACTAACTGATCCTGTGAGAGATATAATCAGGATCCAGAAACCGGCAACTGGGAGCAAGGGGCAGCATACCTGGGTCCCAGCCCCTCCCACTGCCCTCTGCAAGGAGTGACATTCCAAAGCACAGTGTTTTCCAAAAGCACTGTCAGGACTTTGGACTGGGCAGCTCATTTGTGGACATGGATACTATGTGATCCAGACATACTACCTCCTCTGATCCTGTCAGCCAAGACTAAAAACCCTTCCAAGCAGAAAGCCATGCATCTGAACAGTATCCACCAGCCACTCACGTCCACTCCTGCTGCCTCCAAAGAGCTTTCCTGGGTTGGTCAGATCTCTCTGGGGACAGATATCCCTCGGTCCTTGGTTCTGCATGAGAAAGAATTCATGCCAAAGCCTGGTTTGTGATCCAAGTGAGGTTTAGGAGCGTTAGGGAGGTGTGGTGGGCAACCCTGGTCGATCCTAGTGGCTGAATTGAATATACTTGGCCTAGGTGGGTCGATATAGGTGCAGCGCCCACCCAGGTGGACCTGCCCTTCCTGGCCGGAAACCTGGACCTCTGAGCACGCACAGTGTGCCACTCCTTCCTGGGCCATTAACTGGGCCCTCTGAGCATGTGTAATGGACACCCCAGTCCCTATGCTAGCTACCTAACATTTCCACCCTGAAGAGATGTGGACCCAAATCTTTGGGGTACTGGGCGACGACATCTCTAGCTACTTCCTGCTGGCATAAGGGGCGAGGTGGGGCTTTGGGTCCACACCCTTCCTGCTCTGCTGGGAGGGGTTGTCCATTCAGCGATAGGATGGATAAGGTTTAAGTGGTCCAGGAGATGGTGGTCCTGGAGCTGGCACACTTGGATTAGGGGCTTTGGTAACTTGAGAACTTCTGGAAAAACCAACAAACGCACAAAATGGTGAACAGTTTAACTGAGACAAGGCTAGGATTGAGAGGTGGGAGTGCCCTTGAAAGTAGGTGAGTATCACAGGAAGTAAGTAAAAATCTTAGGATTATCAGGCATGTGTTTTTGCTCATTCTAAGTACCGGCACGGGGGTAAAAGCATTCACAATTTCCCCTAGGGGGGTCGAGGGTTTGGCCACTACTGGGTGCAGTGGGATCACCGCTTCACTTATGATCCTAAGGCATTGGCCCCTCTGATAAGAACTATCCTTCTTTTTAACCCTATAACGCCTCACTTTTAAATTTTTGGGCAAAAAAAATTTCGTTTTGATTCATTACTTTCATAGTTATCAATATATATACATTTATATTCATTTCATTAAATGTTAGGGAAAGGTCATGCCTGGCGTAATAGGGTTAAATTGTAATATTGGGATGCTACAGGCGGATTCAACAGGGATCAAAAGTAGAGTAACTGCCTGTGTCGCTTTTAATTTTCTCGGGTTCCATTTGAGTAAAAGGCTTGTAAGTTACCCGGGGACCAAATGCCCCTGATGCCTCTACTAGGGGTAGAATGTTCAGGGAGGGTTCAGGGGTGGGACAATAGTGACCTGAAGTCCAGGATCCCTTAGGGCAGGGGTCCTCAAATTGTTTACACAGGGGGCCAGTTCATTGTCTCTCCGACCGTTGGAGGGCCAGACTATGGTTTTCAAAAACCTATGGACAAATTCCTATGCACACTGCACGAGTCGGCTGCTAAACAGGACAGGCAGTGGCAGCAAAAACACCCCGAGGGTGGGATAAATGTCATCGCGCCACATGTGCCCCATGGACCACAGTTTGAGGACGCCAGCCTTAGGGGTTCCTGGGTGCACTGGGGATGAAGGTCTCCTACTGCTCCTCAAGAGGAGAAATGCTCTAAGTTCTGGCATCTCCGCCCACTTTCCCGGCACTCTACCGAACTGTTCCCGGTGAATCACGGTTGGAAGGGAAAGCGTACCCTTCTCTGCCCACCATTCCCCTTTCTCAAAACGATACTGTGGCCAAATAGAGTTGCAAAGTGAATCTATCAGCTTTTGTTTGCCCAGCCTCTCTGTATCAACTCTATTCCAATTGGACACGATTCATGCAAGGGGGAAATTCCTGAGCATCAAGCTGCTAAGTCCCATCTAGAAAGCACAACACAAGGAGGCAATTGACAGCTTGCTGCCTCCAGGTCAATAACCCCCACTTGAGAGCACACCCCTGGGTTGCCCAGAATCTCATGCCTCAGCCCGAGGGAAGGGGTCAAGGACTAGTCGCCGAGGGCGACCTTTAGGTCCAACCATTTTTGTGGACAACAGGCTAGGAGGACCACTGCTTGGGATGGCCCCAAGGCCCTCCAAGACGCCTGATGGCGGGGCTGATGCTCAAATCTCTCAAGGGAAGGGACACGTGGCAGCTCAGGGAACCTTAAGGGAAATTGGAATTTCTGGCTGGAATATCATGGCAGAGGAGCTGTGTATTAAGTAAGAGCTGTCCCCAAAAGTGCCTGAAGCAGCATCGCTGAAAGCCTAAATAACAGTGACTCCGCCTAGGCTTCCGAACGCCATTGGCCTAAGCCTGGGCCACGGAAAAGCAGCCTGTAAGAAGGAACAAACCAAATCTGGAAGAACACTAGCCCTATAACGCCTCAAGTTTTAAATTTTGGAAATATTTTTTTTGGTTTTTATTATTTACTTTCATAGTTATCAATATATATGACATTCAAAATATATTTTAAAAGCATAAAATTTTCAGTGTTTTTGAAATGTGACCAAATTGTCACATTTATAATTTGGGTACCAGATACGTTTTCATTAAGAATTATGACAATTTTGTGCTTGGCGTTATAAGGCTAGAGCAGCTTGTTTGAAAAACCAGGAGAAAGGCAAAGGGAATGGAGGGGAAAAGGGAAACTTTGGGCTCCCGGGACCAACAGGGCTAACTCCCAGGCCTCTTCACCCAGCTCCCTAGGCAGCGCCCTTCCACATGTGGACTGGTGGGTGCCATCTTGGCCATGGTCACAGATCCTGTTACCTCTCGGCTACAATGGCGACTGTGTAGGATCTCTGGGAAAAGCTGAAACAGCTTTGACAAGAGTGAAGCCATTTGGGGATGACAGAAGCCACCATGAAAAGAAAATAAAGTAGCTAGGAAGTGTAAATGAACTAGCTGATATTGGGGAGGTAGGCTGTGCAGACGTCGCCCAAGGGAATGTCATGAAGGAAATGGGTGTTCAGAAGGCTTACGAGAACGACCAGAGCAGTTTTGGTTCAACTAAGAATGGCTAACCCTAATACCCCGCTTCTCACTCGCCTAGTCCTGAGGAAGTATCCATGTACCTACTATACAAAACAGTGACATTGGAAAAATCAGTGCCTTGAAAAGCCCAGGAGAGGCGGACGAGCCACCACTAGAGAGAACGGGCCTAGTCCTCGCCTAGAAAAATCGAAGCTACAGACAATAATGCTCGAAGCTGAATAAAGGTGTCCAGGCTCTGTTTCACTTGACCCCAAAGAGCCCATGCTCACTCTCCATGTAGGGAGCCAGCCAGTAAATTTCTAGGTGGACAAAGGGGTCACCTTCTTGGTTTCAGAAAAGACTACAGGTGCCTTGTCAAAAGGAAAGGCTTTCATTACAGGGGCCCCAGGGCAGACCCAAGCACACCCATGGACAACGGCCAGAATAACAGATTTAGCACAAGAGACAGTTACACGCTCACCCTGGTAATGCCTCAATGCCCCTTTCCCCTAATTGATCGTGACTTACTATGAAAAATGGCAGCCATAATTACTTTCTCATCTGCTACAACCACCTTAACCCTTGAACTTGAAAAGCCAAAAGTTTTGCTCACCACTCCAATGTCAGAGTGATATGTGTTTTATCAAGGAGCAGAAGAGACCTCCTCAAAGGAACTTCTTGATAAATCACTAAAAGATATTCCTTTTGTTTGGGCAGAGAACAACCTGCCAGACCTTTCTGAACTTCAGGTGCCTGGGGTCGTACAACTTCTGAGCTCAGCTACACTGGTGTGTCAAGCTAACCCTACTCCCTGGATAGCAAAAGTGGGTATTTCTGTTCCCATTTGCAGACTAAAGAGGACAGGCATTTGGGTCCTCTGCAAATCCACATGGAATGCTCCCCTGCTGCCCATGCAGAAGCCGGGAACTGAGGACTTCCAACCGGTGCAGGATCTCAGAGAGGCAAATGAGAGGATAGAAACTGGCCACCCCACGTGCCAAACCCCGAGACCCTCCTGAGTACTATCCCGTCAAACTGAATTTGTTATACTGTTTTGGACTTAAAGGATGCTTTGTTCTCCATACCCATGTCCCCTGCACATCAACCCAGTGAAGATTTACAGGGACACAAGGAGGAACACCCCCAAACCACCTTGCTCCAGTATGCAGATGACCTCCTCCTGGCCTCCAAAACCCTGGAGGAATGCCAACGGGCTACCAAGGACCTGATAATAGTCCTTGGCCCATTGGGGTACAGGGTATCTGCAAGAAAGGATCAACTGTGTGTCCATAAAGCTGTATACCTAGGCCACCAACTGGAGGAGGGAAAACGGACCTTGTCCCCCAGCCGCATTAAGGCGATCCTCAAAATCAAGTCCCTGAGACTAAGAGGCAGTTGCAAGAGTTTCTAGGAACTGTGGGGTACTGTCCTTTGTGGAATTTGGGATTTGCAAAAACAACGAAACCCCTATATGCAAGTACTGGGGAAAGGAAAAAGAACATAAATGGACTGAAGTAGAACAACAAGCGTTTGAATCCCTTTAAAAGTCGCTCACATGGGCAACCTCTCTTGCCCTACTAGACATAGTAAAGCCCTTCCAATTGTCTATATGAGGCCAGAGGCAAAGCTAAAGAAGTGCTAACTGAGAACTTGCGGCCATGGAAGAGACCTGTGGCCTATCTTTCAAAGAAACTGGACTCTGTAGCTGCAGGATGGCTGAGCTGCATGCGAGCTGTGGCTGCCACGGCCATCCTAGTCATAGAAGCTAGGAAGCTTACACTGGGACAGGATATTGCTGTGGTAGGGGGACCTATGGTTGAACCACTCCTAACCAGTCCCCCGGACCGGTGGATCTCGAATGCCAGGACTATACCACAAATCCCCAAGGTAGTGGCTTTGACCATGCCATCCCCAGTGTAACAGCCACAACCTACATACTCAGAAAATGATCTAAAGATAAGCCAAGAGCTGGCCTGCCATAAAGACAGGGAGCATCCAGGGTGGCTGGTCCATCCTGATGGAAGAAATTTCATGCCAGAAGCTCTGGGAGAGATCTGATTCAAGGACTACATGAAGGTATGCATTTGGGATCCTCTCTAAACTGTCTCAGTTGCTTCTCAGGCACTTTTACATACCCAGGCTTGGACACTGGGTGGCAGATGTCATCCACCGTTGATTGCACTGTGCTCGGGTAAACAACCCCAGAAAGAAAAGGAGCAACCCCAACCACGAGCTCGAAGTAGTAGTCCTGGAGAATTCTGGGAGGTGGACTTTATGGATATCAAACTTAGAAAGTATGACTACCGATATTTGCTGGTGTTCGTAGACACCTGTTCTGGATGGGTGGAAGCCTTCCCAACAAAGAAGGAAACTGCTGCCACTGTGTGTAAATTATTAGTAACTAAAATTGTCCCTAGATTTGGCCTTCCCACCACCTTGGGGTCCAACAATGGCCCAACATTTATTGCTCAAATTACTAAAGTCTTAGCAATGCTTCTAAATATTAACTGGAAGCTCTTCGGCGCAAGTAGAAAAAATAAACAGAACCCTAAAGGAATTGTTCGTTAAGTTGCATTTAGGACCTGGCGAGAACTGGGTTGATCCTTACTTTACCTTTTGCCCTACTTCAAGTCCGATGCGCTCCCTATGTGAATAGCATGACCCCATTTGAATTTATGTTTGGCAGACCTTCCCCAAATCCTCCCAAGATTGAAAGAAGTAGAAATAATGGAAGTCACTAATCGTTCCCTCATCCAGTGCCTGCAGGCTGTGCAACAGGTGAGACACAAATCATCTGCTCTGATACCTTCATTTTGGGCCTAACCAAGGGAAAGGGAACAGGCAGCCAAAAACGTGCAACCAGGAAACTGGACATGGGTAAAGAAGCACCAACCTGACACCTTAGAACCTAGGTGGACTGGCCCATACCAAGTGATACTTACAACACCAACTGCTGTTAAAATAGTGGGGAGGGGGCCGTGGATTCATCAGTCATAATTAAAAAAAAAAAAGCCCTCCCTGAGCATATCCTGAAAAGATGGACACCGAGAAAGACGGAAAATCCCTCAAAATTAAGGCTTTACAGAACTTAATTGTTTTTCTCCGAGTATTGCTGACAGCACCCACTGTTTCCCCCAAGCACAAACACATCTGTGGACTGCTATTCTAACCTCCAGCAGACTCAGGTATACACAGGCACCTCAGGGCCCCTCATGGGGCACAGCCTACCTAGAAGCTGCTGGAGAGAAAGTCGCTCAGTGGGCTACGGGATCCTGCCTTTGGGATGATGTTCCCACTCAGAGAAGACAGTCCACACAGAAGACCACATGGCCAGCCCAAGATGAGACACGACGTCCCTCAAAGACCCATAGCCCTAGAAGGGACAACACTGGAGACACAGTGCGGGAACGGATCCCGCCACACCGAGGCATAGCACTAAGGGGGTGCAGCAGAAGAGTAAGGAGGTGGAGCAACAAGGTCCCCAGGGAATGCTAAAGGAGGACTTTGGGGGCAGGACTTGGTGCCCGCACAGACTGGACTGGAAAACACTGCTAAGGGCCAACAAACATTCCGTGAACTAACTACGAGCTTTCCTTTCTTAAGGAGTTGTGTTTTCTTTGATGGTCATTGGATTTTGGCTATTTTCTTTCTTTTGGTGCTTGCTTTCGCTCTGTCTTGTTTTTGTGCATGTTATTACCTCTACTGTATGTCTAAAAAGAGATGCTGGATGCACAATCTGCAGGAGAGAAAAAGGGGACAAATGCTTCGCGGGAGGGCCACGGGAAAGAGGGAGTTGGGGGGAAAGGGAGTGATGTCAAGAAACCCAGAGACAAGGGAACAACAAGTGGATGCAAATCCGTGGTGAGGGCGATGTAGGAATCCTGGTAGGGCGTGATCAAGGGTGAAGGAACCAAGAGGATTTACTGAAACCCAAATGAAGACTGAGCATGGCAGTGGGCACAAGAGGGAAATGAAAGGGAATAGCAGAGCGACCTAGGAAGCACGGGCCAGTTATAGAGGTCTAAAGAAAGGCACGCACAGATGTAAATATATTTATCTGTGAGCATGGGGAAATACACCTATGTCCATATCTTTATAGGTTTCCTATTAAGGTAGCAGATGGCCTTTGGGCCTCCACTCAAGGACTCTCTCATTGCAAGAATACCTTGTTCTATTACATTGGCATTCTATGATGCTCACCTTCCCGACACGTTCCCTGATGTCTAAGCGGTTGCATAAGCAAATGTGGTCAAGAAAGCTGATGGTGCCCTGCTATCAAAAGATATGGCGTCTGAGGTCTTAAAGGCCTGAAGGGTAAGCAAGCGGCCATGTAGCTCAGAAACAACAGAGCCCACATGGAATAAGCATACCAGCCTGTGCGATCACGAGGTATCAAAGGGATCAGGCATCATCAGCACAAAAAAATCTCATTGCGAATGAGCAGGGAATGCTGGGTAGAGAGCCAAAACCCATTTGCAGTACACTGGACATTCCCTTAAGTAAGGTCTTGGGGAAGAGACATGCCTACACAGGGTACTAGACAGCAACGGTGAAACACAACTTTCCTCTAGCTCCTCAATGCTTCCTCTCCCCTCACTATCAAGATCCCAATTATAACTTACAAATCTGACTAGACCAGAGAATGTACACTGGGACAGATAGGAACTAGACACACAGGGAATTCAAGGTGGATGAGCCCTTTAGGACCAGTGTTATGAATGGGGATGCTGGGAGGGTGGAGGGAGGGTAGGTTGGCACCGGGGAACCGATGACATGGATCTACATAAAACGTCAAAAGAAAAGGGGGTGAAGGGGGACATCAGACAGTGCAAGATATGACAAAATAATAATTAGTAAATGATGAAGGATAGATGAGGAGGGGTAGTGAGAATGGGGGCGAGGGGAATGAGGAGCTGAGGCCAGGGGCTTGGGTGTAGAGAAGATATTTTGAGAATAATGAGGACAATGAATGTACAAATGTGCCTTATATCAGTGATATTTGCACGTATTGTGGTTATTGTTGTATGAGCCCCTATAAAAGGAGAGAAAAAAAAGACCCTGGCAGAGGGTTGATGCTAGGATGATCTCAGGCTGGATTAGACCAGCAAAAGCAGGTGCTGCAGTCGCCTCACCCTGTGTCTATTCCTGTGTGGGGCATGAAGCTTAGGGTCCACAGCCCCGGCAGCTGGACAGTGAGAGAGGCGGGGCTCTGAGGTCATTCCACAGGGGGAATGGCCCTCCGGTTCCTGCAGGGCCCACCCTCTTGTGTAGTTCTGCTGTCTGGGGCACCTCTTTCACGGAGCCCACACCAGGGCAGCTCTTCAACTCATGGGGGATTGGCAGGAAGCCTCTGCTCATGCACACACACCACCACCTAGCTGGAGGACCTCGGTGAACAAACCTTGAGGCAGAAAACAAGCCCACTAACTGATCCTGTGAGAGATATAATCAGGATCCAGAAACCGGCAACTGGGAGCAAGGGGCAGCATACCTGGGTCCCAGCCCCTCCCACTGCCCTCTGCAAGGAGTGACATTCCAAAGCACAGTGTTTTCCAAAAGCACTGTCAGGACTTTGGAATGGGCAGCTCATTTGTGGACATGGATACTATGTGATCCAGACATACTACCTCCTCTGATCCTGTCAGCCAAGACTAAAAACCCTTCCAAGCAGAAAGCCATGCATCTGAACAGTATCCACCAGCCACTCACGTCCACTCCTGCTGCCTCCAAAGAGCTTTCCTGGGTTGGTCAGATCTCTCTGGGGACAGATATCCCTCGGTCCTTGGTTCTGCGTGAGAAAGAATTTATGCCAAAGCCTGGTTTGTGATCCAAGGGAGGTTTAGGAGCGTTAGGGAGGTGTGGTGGGCAACCCTGGTCGATCCTAGTGGCTGAATTAAATATACTTGGCCTAGTGGGTCGATGCAGGTGCAGCGCCCACCCAGGTGGACCTGCCCTTCCTGGCCGGAAACCTGGACCTCTGAGCACGCACAGTGTGCCACTCCTTCCTGGGCCGCTAACTGGGCCATCTGAGCATGTGTAATGGACACCCCAGTCCCTATGCTAGCTACATAACATTTCCATCCTGAAGAGATGTGGACCCAAATCTTTGGGGTACTGGGCGACGACATCTCTAGCTACTTCCTGCTGGCAGAAGGCGCGAAGTGGGGCTTTGGGTCCACACCCTTCCTGCTCTGCTGGGAGGGGTTGTCCATTCAGCGCTAGATTGGATAAGGTTGAAGTGGTCCAGGAGATGGTGGTCCTGGAGTTGGCACAATTGGATTAGGGGCTTTGGTAACTTGAGAACTTCTGGAAAAACCAACAAACGCACAAAAGGGTGAACAGTTTAACTGAGACAAGGCTAGGATTGTGAGGTGGGAGTGCCCTTGAAAGTAGGTGAGTATCACAGGAAGTAAGTAAAAAATCTTAGGATTATCAGGCGTGTGTGTTTGTTCATTCTAAGTACCGGCACAGGGGTAAAAGCATTCACAATTTCCCCTAGCGGGGTCCAGGGTTTGGGCACTACTGGGTGCAGTGGGATCACCGCTTCACTTATGATCCTAAGGCATTGGCTCCTCTGATAAGAACCATCCTTCTTTTTAACCCTATAACGCCTCACTTTTAAATTTTTGGGCAAAAAAAATTTCGTTTTGATTCATTACTTTCATAGTTATCAATATATATATACATTTATATTCATTTGATTAAATGTTAGGGAAAGGTCATGCTCGGTGTTATAGGGTTAAATTGTAATATTGGGATGCTACAGGCGGATTCAACAGGGATCAAAAGTAGAGTAACTGCCTGTGTCATTTTTAATTTTCTCGGGTTCCATTTGAGTAAAAGGCTTGTAAGTTACCCGGGGACCAAATGCCCCTGGTGCCTCTACTAGGGGTAGAATGTTCAGGGAGGGTTCAGGGGTGGGACAATAGTGACCTGAAGTCCAGGATCCCTTAGGGCAGGGGTCCTCAAATTGTTTACACAGGGGGCCAGTTCATTGTCTCTCTGACCGTTGGAGGGCCAGACTATGGTTTTCAAAAACCTATGGACAAATTCCTATGCACACTGCACGAGTCGGCTGCTAAACAGGACAGGCAGTGGCAGCAAAAACACCCCGAGGGTGGGATAAATGTCATCGCGCCACATGTGCCCCATGGACCACAGTTTGAGGACGCCAGCCTTAGGGGTTCCTGGGTGCACTGGGGATGAAAGTCTCCTACTGCTCCTCAAGAGGAGAAATGCTCTAAGTTCTGGCATCTCCACCCACTTTCCCGGCACTCTACCGAACTGTTCCCGGTGAATCACGGTTGGAAGGGAAAGCGTACCCTTCTCTGCCCACCATTCCCCTTTCTCAAAACGATACTGTGGCCAAATAGAGTTGCAAAGTGAATCTATCAGCTTTTGTTTGCCCAGCCTCTCTGTATCAACTCTATTCCAATTGGACACGATTCATGCAAGGGGGCAATTCCTGAGCATCAAGCTGCTAAGTCCCATCTAGAAAGCACAACACAAGGAGGCAATTGACAGCTTGCTGCCTCCAGGTCAATAACCCCCACTTGAGAGCACACCCCTGGGTTTCATGAATCTCATGCCTCAGCCCGAGGGAAGGGGTCAAGGACTAGTCGCCGAGGGCGACCTTTAGGTCCAACCATTTTCCTGGACAACAGGCTAGGAGGACCACTGCTTGGGATGGCCCCAAGGCCCTCTAAGACGCCTGCTGGCGGGGCTGATGCTCAAATCTCTCAAGGGAAGGGACACGTGGCAGCTCAGGGAACCTTAAGGGAAATTGGAATTTCTGGCTGGAATATCATGGCAGAGGAGGTGTGTATTAAGTAAGAGCTGTCCCCAAAAGTGCCTGAAGCAGCATCGCTGAAAGCCTAAATAACAGTGACTCCGCCTAGGCTTCGGAACGCCATTGGCCTAAGCCTGGGCCACGGAAAAGCAGCCTGTAAGAAGGAACAAACCAAATCTGGAAGAACACTAGCCCTATAACGCCTCAAGTTTTAAATTTTGGAAATATTTTTTTTGGTTTTTATTATTTACTTTCATAGTTATCAATATACATGACATTCAAAATATATTTTAAAAGCATAAAATTTTCAGTGTTTTTGAAATGTGACCAAATTGTCACATTTATAATTTGGGTACCAGATACGTTTTCATTAAGAATTATGACAATTTTGTGCTTGGCGTTATAAGGCTAGAGCAGCTTGTTTGAAAAACCAGGAGAAAGGCAAAGGGAATGGAGGGGAAAAGGGAAACTTTGGGCTCCCGGGACCAACAGGGCTAACTCCCAGGCCTCTTCACCCAGCTCCCTAGGCAGCGCCCTTCCACATGTGGACTGGTGGGTGCCATCTTGGCCATGGTCACAGATCCTGTTACCTCTCGGCTACAATGGCGACTGTGTAGGATCTCTGGGAAAAGCTGAAACAGCTTTGACAAGAGTGAAGCCATTTGGGGATGACAGAAGCCACCATGAAAAGAAAATAAAGTAGCTAGGAAGTGTAAATGAACTAGCTGATATTGGGGAGGTAGGTTGTGCAGACGTCGCCCAAGGGAATGTCATGAAGAAAATGGGTGTTCAGAAGGCTTGCGAGAACGACCAGAGCAGTTTTGGTTCAACTAAGAATGGCTAACCCTAATACCCCGCTTCTCACTCGCCTAGTCCTGAGGAAGTATCCATGTACCTACTATACAAAACAGTGACATTGGAAAAATCAGTGCCTTGAAAAGCCCAGGAGAGGCGGACGAGCCACCACTAGAGAGAACGGGCCTAGTCCTCACCTAGAAAAATCGAAGCTACAGACAATAACGCTCGAAGCTGAATAAAGGTGTCCAGGCTCTGTTTCACTTGACCCCAAAGAGCCCATGCTCACTCTCCATGTAGGGAGCCAGCCAGTAAATTTCTAGGTGGACAAAGGGGTCACCTTCTTGGTTTCAGAAAAGACTACAGGTGCCTTGTCAAAAGGAAAGGCTTTCATTACAGGGGCCCCAGGGCAGACCCAAGCACACCCATGGACAACGGCCAGAATAACAGATTTAGCACAAGAGACAGTTACACGCTCACCCTGGTAATGCCTCAATGCCCCTTTCCCCTAATTGATCGTGACTTATTATGAAAAATGGCAGCCATAATTACTTTCTCATCTGCTACAACCACCTTAACCCTTGAACTTGAAAAGCCAAAAGTTTTGCTCACCACTCCAATGTCAGAGTGATATGTGTTTTATCAAGGAGCAGAAGAGACCTCCTCAAAGGAACTTCTTGATAAATCACTAAAAGATATTCCTTTTGTTTGGGCAGAGAACAACCTGCCAGACCTTTCTGAACTTCAGGTGCCTGGGGTCGTACAACTTCTGAGCTCAGCTACACTGGTGTGTCAAGCTAACCCTACTCCCTGGATAGCAAAAGTGGGTATTTCTGTTCCCATTTGCAGACTAAAGAGGACAGGCATTTGGGTCCTCTGCAAATCCACATGGAATGCTCCCCTGCTGCCCATGCAGAAGCCGGGAACTGAGGACTTCCAACCGGTGCAGGATCTCAGAGAGGCAAATGAGAGGATAGAAACTGGCCACCCCACGTGCCAAACCCTGAGATCCTCCTGAGTACTATCCCATCAAACTGAATTTGTTATACTGTTTTGGACTTTAAGATGCTTTGTTCTCCATACCCGTATCCCCTGCACATCAACCAAGTGAAGACTTACAGGGACACAAGGAGGAACACCCCCAAACCACCTTGCTCCAGTATGCAGATGACCTCCTCCTGGCCTCCAAAACCCTGGAGGAATGCCAACGGGCTACCAAGGACCTGATAATAGTCCTTGGCCCATTGGGGTACAGGGTATCTGCAAGAAAGGATCAACTGTGTGTCCATAAAGCTGTATACCTAAGCTACCAACTGGAGGAGGGAAAACGGACCTTGTCCCCCAGCCGCACTGAGGCGATCCTCAAAATCCCAGTCCCTGAGACGAAGAAGCAGTTGCAAGAGTTTCTAGGAACTGTGGGGTACTGTCCATTGTGGAATTTGGGATTTGCAAAAGCAACGAAACCCCTATATGCAAGTACTGGGGAAAGGAAAAAGAACTTAAATGGACTGAAGTAGAACAACAAGCATTTGAATCCTTTAAAAAGTCGCTCATATGGGCAACCTCCCTTGCCCTACTAGACATAGTAAAGCCCTTCCAATTGTCTATGTGAGGCCAGAGGCACAGCAAAAGAAGTGCTAACTGAGAACTTGTGGCCATGGAAGAGACCTGTGACCTATCTTTCAAAGAAACTGGACTCTGTAGCTGCAGGATGGCTAAGCTGCATGCGAGCTGTGGCTGCCACGGCCATCCTAGTCATAGAAGCTAGGAAGCTTACACTGGGACAGGATATTGCTGTGGTAGGGGGACCTATGGTTGAACCACTCCTAATCAGTCCCCCGGACCGGTGGATCTCGAATGCCAGGACTATACCACAAATCCCCAAGGTAGTGGCTGTGACCATGCCATCCCCAGTGTTACAGTCACAACCTACATACTCAGAAAATGATCTAAAGATAAGCCAAGAGCTGGCCTGCCAAAAAGGCTGGGAGCATCCAGGGTGACTGCTCCATCCTGATGGAAGAAGATTCATGCCAGAAACTCTGGGAGAGATCTGACTCAAGGACTACATGAAGGTATGCATTTGAGATCCTCTCTAAACTGTCTCAGTTGCTTCTCAGGCACTTTTACATACCCAGGCTTGGACACTGGGTGGCAGATGTCACCCACCGTTGATTGCACTGTGCTCGGGTAAACAACCCCAGAAAGAAAAGGAGCAACCCCAACCACGAGCTTGAGGTAGTAGTCCTGAAGAATTCTGGGAGGTGGACTTTATGGATATCAAATTTAGAAAGTATGACTACCGATATTTGCTGGTGTTCGTAGACACCTGTTCTGGATGGGTGGAAGCCTTCCCAACCAAGAAGGAAACTGCTGCCACTGTGTGTAAATTATCAGTAACTAAAATTGTCCCTAGATTTGGCCTTCCCACCACCTTGGGGTCCAACAATGGCCCAACATTTATTGCTCAAATTACTAAAGTCTTAGCAATGCTTCTAAATATTAACTGGAAGCTCTTCGGGGCAAGTAGAAAAAAATAAACAGAACCCTAAATGAATTGTTCGTTAAGTTGCATTTAGGACCTGGCGAGAACTGGGTTGATCCTTACTTTACCTTTTGCCTACTCAAGTCTGATGCACTCCCTATGTGAAAAGCATGTCCCCATTTGAATTTATGTTTGGCAGACCTTCCCCAAATCCTCCCAAGATTGAAAGAAGTAGAAATAATGGAAGTCACTAATCGTTCCCTCATCGAGTGCCTGCAGGCTGTGCAACAGGTGAGAGACAAATCATCTGCTCTGACACCTTCATTTTGGGCCTAACCAAGGGAAAGGGAACAGGCAGCCAACAACGTGCAACCAGGAAACTGCACATGGGTAAAGAAGCACCAACCGGACATCTTAGAACCTAGGTGGACTGGCCCATACCAAGTGATACTTACAACACCAACTGCAGTTAAAATAGTGGGGAGGGGGCCGTGGATTCCTCAGTCATAAGTAAAAAAAAAAGCCCTCCCTGAGCATATCCTGGAAAGATGGATACCCAGAAAGACGGAAAATCTCTCAAAATTAAGGCTTTGCAGAACTTAATTGTTTTTCTCTGAGTATTGCTGACAACACCCAGTGTTTCCCCCAAGCACAAACACATCTGTGGACTGCTATTCTAACCTCCAGCAGTGAATATGTAACCTATTATACTGGGTATGACCCCCTGTTTTCATTTTGATTTGTTTGATTTGCTAGGAAAGAATTGGCATTCTGGATCCTTTAAAGGTAAAGGGCACAATGGGACCTATACTCGAATCCCGTCCTATGGGTGCGGAATACCCTCTATAGAAAGAAGGCTCCAAACAAACCATGTCTATATATGCCCAGCTCATGGACTCCCTAACTGCCAAGGGGTGGGACATTACCATTGCGCAGCTTGGGGTTGTGAAACCATCATTTTCACGGTGGAAACTTGTTAAAGATGACCCTATTATTTTTACAAGAATGAGACTCAAGTCGGAAGGGTTTGATCCCACTACGTGTATGGTTTCCAAATATAACCCAATAAGAATTGGATTCAAGCGTTATTGGGTTCACCGGGAAAACATGGGGAATTCAACATTATGTAAATGATAGAGATCCCGGGAAACCTTTTCTATCCAGCAAAGTAAAATATGGCAACCTGCCATCCGTACAAAGGCCCAAACCTCGGGATAAATCCTGAAGAGCCACAGCTGGTGTCATTAAGATTCCTTTGCCGCACCCTCCAGACTCTCCAGTAACTTTCCCGTTCACTGCCAGCCCAACTCACAGGGCCCTTCTCATTCAGGAGCCACCTCAAGGTTCTGTGTTTGATTCTCGGGATGCTGTATTCCAATTTATGAACTCAAATCCTCACCTCACAGCTGATTGTTGGCTTTGTCTGAACGCTGCTTCCCCTTACTATGTAGGCACAGGTACAAATAGCACTATTGGTACAGAGTGTAATCCAATTAGAAATGTTAGTAAAAAGGATTACACGAAGCAGCAGTCTATAGGTGATGTTAGTATGGACTCAAGTCTAAGCTCACTTTAAAAGATTTGCAAGGGCAAGACTGTGTTTTTATTCATCTAAGTATCCCTTTAATATATCAAGATATCGAGATTTTTGCCTTCAAGCTGTTCCCATTGAACCAAATGTTGATCCTAATTTGTTATCTGCTCCAATGAGTACTTGCTTTACTTGTTCCACAGGATGAACACCCTGTCTCTTTTCCCCGGGTATTTGTGTGCTAGTGCATGTTACTCCTCAAGTGTACCTGTGTTCTGGTGAAGGAGGTGTAGGGATAACTTTGGAATTTCCGGATGAGTTCAAAGAGCCCCAGTATTGGTCCCACTGGTAACAGGGCTTGGGATTATGGGATTAGCTGCAGTCGGGTCAGTTGCTTTAATAAAAGGAAACTTAAACTATCAGAATCTTAGTCAGCAAATTGCTTTAGATCTATAGGGATTAAAAAAAAAACCTGTCTCCCATTTAGAAAGATCCCTAGACTCCCTTGTAGCAGTTGTGTTGTAAACCCGCCGAGGGCTTGACTTGCTCTTTTGGAAACAAGGAATGCTGTGCACAGCATTGGGAGAAACTAATTCTATGCAAAGCATTCGGGAATCAATAAAGATAGATGAGCCCTGGTTAGGAAAGGATTAGAACAAAGAGTCAAGAAAAGAAATGGAGGAACCAATTGGTTTGAAAAGCTACTTAATTGGTCAGCCTGGCTAACTACCCTATGAACGGCCCTAGTCGGCCCCTAATCCTCCTCCTGCTAAGCCTCACATTTGGCCCAGTAATAACCAATAAGCTAGTGGCATTCCTTACACAGAAAGTACAAGCCACAAAACTCTTAGTGCTGAGCCCACCATACACTGGGCTGGCTACCGAAGATTCAATGATTTGAACTTGGCTAAGAACAGGAGAGTATAGAGCAGCTCTGGGCAAAGCTTAAGTAGCCTTGACAAGAGAAGTCATTTTGAGCTTTCAGAAGCCATTATGAATGGTAAATAAACTAGCTATGAACTGCCAATGAACTAGCTGATACTGGGGAGTTAGGCTGTGCAGACATAGCCCAAGGGAACGTACAGAAGGAAATGGATGTTCAGAAGGCTTTCGAGAACGATCAGAGCAGTTTTGGTTCAACTAAGAATGGCTAACCACAATACCCCGCTTCTGAGCTCTGCCTGCTTGCACACCTGCACATTGCAAAAGTATAAAAACCTTTGGAAAATTAGACTGGGGGGCCGCTCAGTCTCCCCTCAAGAGAGCTGATGGTCTGGTCCCTGAGCAGGAAATGAAACTTGTTCTGCTGAACTTTCCGGCAGTCTGGGCGGTTTGCTGTCTGGGAATGGAGTGTAGCTACAACAGACACAGGTGGTGCCATTCTGCCTGTGAGTGGAGTCACGTGGCTGGGAAAATGGAGGCCCCAGGTTGCGGCCTAGCCGAAAGCCAGCCTGGAGCCGGCCACCCAGCCAGAGTCCTGCCCAAACCAACAGGGTGGACGCAGGCGCCCCCAGGCCTGCTGCTTGCCGGAGCCGCGGCACAACACTGTTTCCCAGTCTTGGCACAACAGACTCCATTTTGAGTCCTGCACCTCCATCTTAGCTCTCAAGGCTGACCCCTAACCGACCTCCCCTCCCCAGCTCAACCCCAAATTCCTGGAACCAGCTCGTCACAAAGCCAGAATGTTTTCTGAAGATATGGTCACTCCACGCGTCCCTGACATATAGGTAAGATTAACGACCTTCTCCCTTCTGAAGCACCTGTGTGCGCAGATCCTCCCCAGCTTTGATCCTCCCCAGCTGTGCCTGCCAGCAGTGGGCATAAAAACGCTGCCAGGATTTTTTCCCCCTGCGCGGCTTCAATAGCTCAATACCCTGAGTTGTTGAACCTGCCCGCAAGCTTCTCAATAAAGCCTGCTTCTAAAACTTCGTTAATTGCATCTTTGATTCCGTTTTCACGTCCAAATAAACCTTATACACTGAGCCTCGAGAAGGCTTTTGGAGTCAACATCCTCCCAGCCTCCAGGCAGCAGCGTCCCAGCCCCCTCACAAATGCAGCCCGGGAAGGCAGGCGAGTTCCTGGGAAAGCAGGCACGTCAAGTCCCGCACACCAGCAAGAAACGGCGCAAAGACGGACACCAGCAAGAAACGGCGCAAAGACGGACACCAGCAAGAAACGGCGCAAAGACGAACACCGTGAATTCAACCCAACAATTCTCCCGAGGGTGGTGAGGTAAAAGGAGCCCAGAGGGGCCCCCAATCCGTGAGACCAACATGGGAGGGCCCACTCCTGGGGCCGGCTTACCTCATAGCTCCAAATCACACAGCACCGCTTCTTTTCGACCTCTCTGGGGACAGGTGTGCCTCGGTCCATGGCTCCACGCGAGAAACAGCTCACGGCGAGGCCTGGTTTGGGATCCCCGTGAGTTTTATGAGCGGTTAGGGAGGCGTGGTCGATGACGTGGGTCGACCCCATTGGCTGAATTGTTGAATTGAATTCACCTGGCCTAGGTGAGCCAATGCAGGTACAGCCCCACCCAGGCATAGCTCCCCCTCCTGGCTGGAAACCTGAACTGCTGAGCATGCAGTGAGCCACTGCTTCATGAGCCGGTAGCTCGGACCTCTGAGCATGTGTAATAGGCCTGCCAGTCCCTATGCTAGCTCCCTAACAGGTTTTCCAGCCAAAGGTCTGCCTTCTGGAGCTGTTCTACAGAAAGCACTTAGTTCCTGACCCCTATGCATTTGGGATAATGGATGCCCTCGCTTCCGTGCTTGCTTCTATTTCATTCTGGAATGGTCCTTGTTTCACAGGTCGGCGAGGTCAGGAATTCTGGGCTGGTTGGCTACCAAGCACAAAATAAATAGCCAACAGATTGAAATCTCAACCCCTATATTGGTTTATTATCGACCACACAAACTTGTCTTCTGGAACTTCCCTCCTAAATTTCTGAACCCTTGAACTCCTTGACACATGTACTTGGAAAGCAAGGATTCCAAACTCTGATCACCATATCTGACTGCTCCCCCAGTCCCTCTGCACTGTCAACCAACAAAGCCGGGCCTCTCCATTTCTCAGAAGCTGCAGATTGTTACGTGACATCACCCTGTGTTTAAATGTTAGTGATTATGCCATTTAAAAAACAAATGTGTGAGCCAACTGGGGGCAAACAAGACTTGTTTCAAACACCAGCTCTGTCTCCTCTAAGGGCCCGTGTACAACTGCGACAACACAACAGTGGGTCCTGCTGGGTCTCCATTAGCATCTGGGAGGAAGGTTATTTATTACAGGGAATCCTACCTTTGTCCCTTGGTGTTAATGGCAGACTCACTGGGTGACGGATTGTATCTGACACGCACCACGTTTGCCGCAGCAAACACCAACACTTTGTCAAACTCCGTTTGGTATTGCTCCATCCCTCCATTATTCTCCCTAATCACAAAAATAATTAACACATTCATATAAAAGCACAGGATGAGGATAGCTTTAATTTATGCATCTAGTTCAGGGTCATCCCTCTTATCAAGATATGACAATCTAATGAGGCTTAATTAAAAGTAGCAGTGAAGCAATTTAGGAAACTGAGGGATTGTCACGAGTCCTGGTTGTGACAGCATGTTCTGTGCACCATGGAAGATAACAGATTTGTCTTCTGTGGTATCTCATATCCATCATCCCCAAACTACCTGCTCTTAGGGGTAGAGAGAGCGAGCTTGTCTTTGATAAAAGTGCCTGGGTTTGGTACCTGCTCACAGGATGGCAGGTGTAATGTATTATGAGAACTTAACAAGGCTCTGAGAAGATGGCTATTGGAAGGTCTGGCTGGAGGGCAAGGTCATGGCCGTGAAGGATTCAGGATCCAGAAGTCAAGTCAGAACTGGATGCCAGAGACTTTCTCAATTCAGCCCTCTTTGTCCCTCCCCTAAAGCCAATACATTTCTAAGGGTTATGGATTCTACTTCAGAATCTTTCTCAAACCCAGGGCCCTCTTCACCATTATTGTCTAGACCTGGTCACCTCTTGCCTTATAAATACAAATATGGGTTTATTGTAAGTCTGGGTCTGTTAGGTTTCTCAGGTGGGAAATGTCTCGGTCCTTGGCTACACACTGGAAAGAAATTCACACCAAAGCCTGGGTGGTAATCCGAGTGGGTTTATAGACATGAGAGAAGAAGGTTCCGGCGTTACACTAAACTGAACACGGGCACCCTCATGACACTGCACACTCAGCCCTGCTGAGTGGAAGGCAGAGAAGCAGCTGAAGGGAAGGGGCGGTGGTCTCCAGATTCCAGCCTTGTAAGGGCTTTCAGCTGGGAGGCATCAATTAAGCTCTCCTGGCTTGGGCTTAGCCCGCATTGGCTTCCAACCTCCTGAAGGGGCCCCCTAAGCATGGAGAGGAACAACCCCTTGTCTTGCTACCTAACCGGTCTACATTCCTGCATGGCTACATTGAGATGGAACTAGCCCCTTTAGACAGCCTGAGGGGTTCACCAGGAGACAGGGGCCCCAGTGTTCCCTGTGACCACCTTAAACCTTAAACTACTGTTGGAGTTTATATTACCTGTGTGGGTCTGTGGGCATGGGACGTTTCCATGCCAGAGACCTGAAGTTACACAAATAGGCATCCAGAACAGAACTCATACAGGCTCTAATAAGATGCTCGGATGCTTCTCGCTAGGATGAGAATTTAACGAAGTGTGTGAGCAGTTCAGATCTTGTAAGGGAGAACAGGTCAGTAGGGTATCCAGAGAAGAGAGCAAAGGTCAGGGGAAAGGGAGGGGGCCCACAGACATCTGTGCTCTGTGTTTGGCCACAAGACAAGAAACCGGGTCTCCTTGCAAAAGAAAGCAGAACAGCAAGTCCCTCAGAACTACGACATTTTTAAACATGACCTATACAACACTCGGCTCTGGGAGGCGCCTTGGAAAACCATAAAAGCCCTAAAAGAGGGGCAAGGAGGAAGCCCAAGTCTTTGATTTTCCCTGCTGTGCTTTCAGTGTTGAAATGTCTGTGCACGGAGCCTTTGAAATTTCAGAATCAGAGAGTGGATTCACAAGCCAAGCTCCTGCTTTATTCTTCAATGCATTTTGGCCCAGCTTCTCCTTGGTGAGACATGTAACAGAAATTCTGGACTTAGGAGCCACTTGGTCCTTGGACACTAGGAGATTTCAGTGGAATCTGAAACAGGGCTCTAACCACCAGCTGGACTGTTCTAGGAAGCCCAAGTATTCATTCTCCCAAACACCAACCTCCCGTTGCTCTTCATCTGCCTGCACCTTGTTCAGCTTTAGTTGTCCGTGGAAGCGTTTGGCACCCATCTGATGCTTCGGAACCCAGAAAGGAGGAAAGGTAAAACTGGGATTCAAATGAAACAGACTTAAGCAGGACCATAGCCAAGATGTGCCCAGGGCTCCTCGCAGCATTTGTCACCTTCATTTCCCTCTTCGGACTCAGACGTGGCAAGGTTCAGAAACAAGCTTTACCAGAAAGAACAGCTGTGAACCCAGCCTGCTTCCAAGTGAGAAAAAGCCCTTTACACATGAGTTCCTGAGGTCAGCCCAGCCCTGTGCGTCCCCACCCCTCCCAGAGTCCCTGGCTCTCTGGCGAAGCATTAAAGCAAGTGGAAGCAGAGATTTGCTCAGAATAAAAAAATCGTTTTTCACAATAGCACGGCACGTTCTGGATGGCAATCACGGCTGCACAAACCATATCCATCCTCCAGCCATAATGTTGGCGCCTCAGTGACCACGCACATACATTGTGTGGCGAGACTCAGAGCCTGTTCCATTTGTGGTCAATTGTTTCCTCCCTCTCCATACTTTGCACTTAGGAGACATGCTCTCTGGAAGTGGTTGAGGCTTGTCTTGTCACCAATAATCATCTCCTACACCTTCCTTTACAGTCACTAATTTGATGTGTTCACTCAAAGAAATGCCAATAATATGAGGTTTCAGAGGAGAGCTCCTAGAGCTCCCCCAGACAACAAGGAGGCCGAGTGTCACCGTCATTATCCTGAGCTGGGAGGGGGCACTAGTGTTCTGGAAGCTGGGGATCCGTCACTGCCTGCCCACCGCACAGACAGAGCAGGTGCTGGTTATAATTGCTTCTAGACGTCCTGCCATGCTGAGTTGAAAGTCAAACCCGTAAACGCTGCCCGACTACAATAACACTGGAGTACACAGACATTTCTGCATCATTGCTGGGTGAAAATATACTGAGTGGAGTTGGATGAGATGGCAGCAAGTGCCTAAGGAGGGGATGCTGTGGGAATACCAACAAGATGACTGTCAGTCGCCGTTTCCTCCTCTCGTCTGCTTTTTCCCCCCTTTCTTTCAGGCCCAAAAGACATGACAAATATGTAAGCAAATAAATTTGTTCATTTTTAGAGGAGTCTCCCACCCCACACCACCCCCATCCAACTCTGGCCTCCTTTGAGCAAGCCAGTAGAACTTTTTTTTTTTTTTTTTAAACCTGGCTTCTGCTATGGCAATTTCCGGAGTTGCTATGTGGCTGTGTTTAATAGTCGCCTTTGGGATCCAGAGCACAATCCTTGTCACAAAGTCATTCTCCCAGTCCCAAATAGCAATGCGACCTCCTTTCAGAAGGTTGTTCTTGTTTCTGTAGACCCAGAAAGGAGTTCAAGCTGTTGATCTTGACCGTGGTTGTCGAGTCAGCCTCTCATGGACACCTCATGGGAAGCGGAGCAAACTATGCCAGTCTGTGCTATCACCAGGGCTGGGAAGGGAAGCCAACCGTGGAGGGCCATAGCTCGATGTGTGGATGGAGATAATCAGGTCTTTCGTCCTTATTCTATTTCAGTCTGGAAACATCCCTGAAGCCTGCTCAGTGTCATAGCAACACACAAACTTTCACTGACAGTCTGGGGCACATTGGCTGCAAATCGAACCCGGGTCTTCCCGGTGAAAGACGATGAGAGATCTACCACTGAAGCACCGTGGCCCTCACCTCAAACGAGGGCAGTCATTTCCCACAGATCTACCAGAGTTCAAACCAGACCACAATGCGTGATGAATAAGATTGCCACCAGAATCTGATACTGATGCAGAAAAAAACCTAACTACCATTTTATTGACTCCCACTCATACTGGCCCAATAGGACAAAGAACTGCCCCTTTGGGGTTTTGAGACTTTAAATCCTTACAGTAGCGGTTCTCAACCTGTGGGTCGCGACCCCTCTGGGGATCAAATAACCCTTTCACAGGGGTCAACCATTTCATAACAATAGCAAAATTACAGTTATGAAGTAGCAATGAAAATAATTTTATGGTTGCAGGTGACCACAACATGAACTGTATTAAAGGGTGGGGGCATTATGAAGGTTGAGAACCACTGCCTTACAGAAATAGACAACCTCATATTTCTCCCACGGACGGGCTAGTCAGTTCAAACCCCGACCTTGCGATTAGCAGCTTAATGCACAGTCCACTACACCACCTGGGCTCCTAATGCTATAATAAGAGATACTATTGTTAGATCTCTCCTGGGAGAGATATACCTCAGGCCTTGGCTTCGCGCGAGAAAGAATTCAATTCGAAGCCTGGATTGTGATCCAAGTGGGTTTTTTGAGAGAAGAAGTTTCAGGTTTACACAGGCACCTCGGGGCCCCTCACGGGGCACAGCCTACCTAGAAGCTGCTGGAGAGAAAGTCACTCAGTGGGCTCCGGGATCCTGCCTTTTTTTCTTTTTTTAAAAATCGTTTTATTAGGGGCTCATACAACTCTTATCACAATCCATATATACATCAATTGTGTAAAGCACATTTGTACATTCATTGCCCTCATTATTCTCAAAACATTTGCTCTCCACTTAAGCCCCTGGCATCAAGTCCTCATTTCTCCCCTCCCTCCCCGCTCCCCCATCCCTCAAGAAACCTTGATAATTTGTGAGTGGTGATACTGAGAGGGTTGTGGGAGGGTGGATTGGAAACAGGGAACTGATTACAAGTATCTACATGTGACCTCCTCTCTGGGGGACGGACAACAGAAAAGTGGGTGAAGGGAGACATCGGAGCGGTCAAGATCCTGCCTTTTCAATTCCTCCATAGGGAGGCATGGTTGACGGTCATGGTCAACCCCAATGGCTGGATTGAATTCACCTGGCCCAGATGGGCCAATCCAGGTGTAATGCCCACCTAGGTGTACCACCCCTTCCTGGCCGGAAGTTTGAACCTGAGCATATGTAATGGATGACCCAGTCCCTATGCTAAACCACCTAATAGTATTTGCAAGATGCCAAGCACCGTTCTAAGCTTTTTGTGTATAATAATTCAATTATTCCACTTAACAAGCCTATGTGTGGACTCTATTTGGCCTCCTTTTACAGATGAAAAATCAGTGGCACAGAATGATAAAGTCATGACCCTAGGACCACACAGTGAGGAAGTGGGAAGGAGAGATTTGGACCCAGGCTACAGAGCCCATGCCTTGGGTGCCTACAGCTGCCATGTAGGACACAGAAAAGCATGGAGCAGACTCGGCGTAAGACATTAGGGAGTTGGGAGGACTGTAGCATGAATGTATGTGCTATGACTTCATGAGAGTAGCTGCTACTCAGATCCAGAAGAGAATACAGGCCTTTTGCAAAAAATTATTTTTGCCAAGAGAGGGTGGAAAACTGCATCTTGTGTGAAATTCCCCCAACCTGCACATGTGCACAGCTATTTCAGAAGGTTTCAAACAATGTGTGCTGTGCGGCAAACCAAACTGAGCTCAGGGGGAGCTGGTCTGTGGGTTATGTTAGCCAGAAAGTGAGCAGTTTGAACTCACCAGCCACCACTCCAAGGGAGAAAGAGGAGGCTTTCTGCTCCCATGGACTTACAGCCTTCGAAGTGGCAGGGAGCATTTCCATGCGTCCTATGATTAGGATCTCAGAGGGTGAGGGTGGAGTTGGTTGAGACCTGTCTTCAGGGCATTTCCCAGAAGGGCTTCCTGCAGTGCCTCTGCCTTCAGGAATGTCTGATGACCTTGAGGGCAGCAAAGTCCTAAACACACTCAGGCAGTGGTTCTCAACCTTCCTAATACAGGTCCTCTTGTTGTGGTGATGCCCCCCTCCCCCAACCATTAAATGATTTTCTTGCTACTTCATCACTGTAATTTTGCTACAGTTATGAATTGGGTGAGCCCTGTGAAAGGATCATATGACTCCCAAAGGGGTCGCAACCCACAGGTTGAGAACCACTGCACTAAGGGTTCCCCTCCCAGGCAGCCCTACCAGTGTCTGGTGTGCATAGTTCTGTGAGGTGAGAGAAATGGACTTAGTGTCTGCTTCTGGTGACAGTTGATGTGGGTGGGCTTTCTCCCTATGTCAAATCCCTCTCAAGCCATTTGTCACCACAACAGAGGGAGCCATGCACAAAAAAGCAAGAAGAGGATGCAGCACAGCAGGACAGCAAGCAGAACAAAGATTGAATAAGCACAATTCACTTCAATCATGAATCGGGTGCCCTTGAGATGTGAGGAAGACCCCAGTCTAGTGACATTAGATCAGGTTTAGGGATTGAGTGAAGCGACCCCTCTTGGCTCCCCTCAGCCCCTATTTTGCTTTCCCATTGATCCTGACCCTTGCATCGTGATTGGTCCTTATTCCAGCATGATGGTTGGTTTCATAACCACGGCATATGGGAATGTGTTAGTCGATAGGTTATACAGGCACAGCCTCTGGAATGGGTAAGTGAGGAGGCGAATTGGGCTCGCTCATGCAGACCTCTAGTTGTCCTTGACATGACTGGTAGAATGGATCATGTGAAGTGATTTGAGATCGGCGTTGAGATCTGATAGGTCATGCAGACTTCTAGCTGATCCTGGCAGTACCCTATTTTAAGGAAACAGAATGTTTGGCGTTTAAGTCGTATTTGAGCTTAAATTTTGAGCAATAGGCTGTGGCTCACAGTGAGAGTCTATGTGGAGACCCTACATCCATTTTGAGGGGCCACAGATTCAGCCGCCATTGAGTTCTTTCCTACTCTGACTGGCAGTGGAAAGCTTGTCCCTCAGGCAGTGTGCTTCCGTCCACTCCCCGGGCCACACTCAACGTATATGGTAGTGTGCACATCCCAATGAAGGTCCCGCTCATGCTCTCACAGGCCCTCTTGAAACTCCAGGAATTGATCTGTCTTCAGTCACAATTTTGTGACAAAGTTGTTTGTTTTCTATGTCTTATTTAAGTTTTCAGGAGCCCAGGTGGTAATGCTGGATAGTGTTGGACTATTAAGAGCAAGGTCGCTGGTTCAAAGCCACTAGTCATTCCACAGGAGAAAGATGAGGTTATTGCTTCCTGTAAAGGTAGCAACTTCAGGATCCCTACACAGAGTCACTATGAGTCAGAGTCAGCAGGACAGAATGGGTGTCATTTTATTTAAGTCACTGTGGCTGTGGGTCCTTCCAACACCATTGTGGCCTCATGCGGATGCTCTCCTTCATCCAGAACAGCAGTTTGTGCCTTTTTCTTGTGTAAAACTTAGCAAAGGAGTTCCTAATAAAATATAGTTGGATTGGGAGTCTTTTTCCCCTAAAAACAAAGTAAATACAAAAATAGAAACGAGACTATGGTGCTAATAACCAGTTGGAGAGTTGAGAGAGCTGAACTCTCAATCCTGATAGAAAACCATTGTGACTGAGCACCTGCTCAAGGTCATCCACAGCCTATGAGGTTGAGCCTATGTGTTGGGGATTAATTGTGTACATAAAGTTAACCATTTCTCTTTCTAAAGATTCTGTCTAAAGCTTACTTTAAATAATAAGTTTTCCCCTGGGCTAGGTAAAGTTCAGCATTCATCATGTTAGGCCAGAGGAGGCAAATCACACCCACTACCCAGGGAGCACTGCTTCCAAAAGCACATTGCCTGTGCCGGGGAAGAGGGGAGGTACCCGGACCAGAAATGCTGACAGAGTGGAACCAGAGAGCTCAGCCCCCAGCTTCCCGAGGGAGCAGCTGTGATGGTTCACTTCTGGATGAATATGTTTAAGCAAAGGCCAAGGGCATGACTTGGGCAGCACGAAAAGCAGATGTGCAGAGGTTGTTCACTGCATTCCAGAAGTTCACACACTCTCCTGAGGCTCCTTGGCTCAATGGCAGGAAGTCATTGGTGGCTTCCACCTTCAATCCCAAAAGGTCAATGCCGTCCAGTGGATTCCAACCACAGTGACCCTATATGGAGTTTTCAAGACTGTAAATTTTCATGGGAGCCAGCAGTCTCATTGTCCCCCCTGGGACAACGAGCTAGCAGCCCGTTTTGTCACCAGGGCTCCTTCCTCTCAAATTCTGGATCCAGTCCCTCCGAATATCCTGCCCTACCCTTGTCTAGGCTTCTTAAATGCGTTCCACGCTGCTTATGTTAGTCTGGGTGCATTCGAGAAACAAATCCACAGAAACACGTATGTATAAGAGAGTTGTATATAAAGGGTGAGTGCACATCAAGAAAACATGCTCACATGTGCTTATGCACCCTCTTTGTCTTCAGCGATCATGTTGGTGTAGGCTGGTGTGCTTTTTCCATGTGGACTTTGTTGTTTCTTAGCTACATGGCCCCCTGTTTATCTTCCAGCCTTTAAGACCCCAGACGCTATATGCTTTGATAGCCGGGCACCATGGTGCTTAACTACTACACCACCAGGGTTCATTAGCATGTGACTTATCTCCTGTCATTCACATTAGATGCTCAAAATAGCAGGAGACCAGGTTTCTCCTTTGTGGCCACACCAGGTACTGACAGAACCAAGAACAGAGACACAGTTATATATCTTGACTATCATTTGCATATTATATGCCAGGAATCCCTAGGAAGGGTCTTGGAATTGTTCTACTCTGGTTCAAATTTCACACACCCTCCCAGTTTCCATACTGACTCTGCCAAACCCCTAGTAACTGATTTGCACCTCCTATCAACTTGGAGAAAACACCCTAGGCCAGATATAGAAGTGGACATACTTGGTACCCAGAAAAACTGTTCAGTGTTTTGAGGGCGGCTCAGCAAACAAAATGGGCACAGTGATTAAGCATTCAGCTGCTAACACAACGCTCAACTCTGTAGTGGTTCTGCAAGAGAAGGATATGGTAGTTGACCCCCCAAAAGAGTTACAAACTTGGAAACCCTACGGGTATTTGTATAGGGTCGCTATGTGTTCCAATTGAGATGATTGTCATAGGTTGGGTTTGGTTCAACCCGTCTTACTGAGGAGACTCCTTCTTTACACGCGATCAGTTACTTTAGAGGAAAAAGGCATGCCTGTCCCAGAACAATCCAAGGACTGGTAAAGGCAACACCCACAAAGACACTCCCTCTGCCTGCCTAACTCTAAAATGCTGCCCATAAAACACTCTGCCTGGTAATATCTGGGCAGCACACTGGGGAGGTGCAGCAAATGTGTGTTGAATGTATGAGGCCATTTCATAGTTTAGTTGCACGATCAGGGTGTCTGTCATAAAGCCCATCTCTTTGACTCCACCTCTCAGCAGAGATGAACACAAGCTTCCCGTTTTTTTCTCGGCAATGTCCTTGTCAAATAAAAGTTCCTTGTAGATCAGTAACTTGCCACAGAGCAAAAGATATGGGAAGAGGCTCATCTTTCTCCTGGCTATGAAATAGAATGGCAAGCCCCTCCCTTCAACACACACACACACGCACGCACACATACACGCGCGTACACGCACACCCCTGCCTTACAACTACATTCGGTTGATTAGCAAACAAAGCTCTACAACCCAACTATGTGTTTTTCTTCTCCAGAGGAATGACGGACTTATATACCCTGCATTGTCTTTGTTTAATGGAATTGCCCCAGTTCTCCTCACCTTTCCTTAGATAGTGCAGTGAACTATTAGATGACTGCAGGTATTGAAAACTAGTATTGATTTCCGGTTTGTGTCACCTTTGGCTTTTAGCACCCTCCACTTCTCTAGTAAGCTTTCCATTGCTTTGGGGAAATTTTCTCTCTCTGAATTTATTATGTGAGGGTGGTAGTGTAATAATCAATGTGCCTATGGAGGACTATCCTTCATGACCTAAACTCATTAAGGGGCAGTGCCTGATGGAGCATCAGGTTGGAGGAAGGCCTATTAACAACCTGCATTATACAGATGACACAATTTTGCTGAAAATGAGAAGGACTTGATTCACTTGCTGATGAAGATGAAGGATTGATTAAAGCCTTCAGTTTGGATTATGACTCAATGTAAAGAAAGCCCAGACCCTCACAACTGGACCTATTGATAACATCATGATAAATGGAGGAAAGATCGAAATTGTCAAGGATTTTGTCTTGCTTGAATCCACAATCAATTCTCATGGAAGCAGCAGAGAAGAGAACAAATGACACATTTCACTAGTCAAATCTGCTACACGAGACCTCTTTAAAGTGTTGAAAAGCAAGAGATTACTTTGAGGACTGGGGCGGGTTGACCCAGGCCATGGTATTTTCAACTGTCTCATATTCATGTGAAAGTTGAACACTGAATAAGGAAGACCAAAGAAGAATAGATATATTTGATTAGTAGTGATGTAAAACAGTAATGAATGTACCATGGACTGCCAAAAGAACAAACCCATCTAACTTGGATGAAGTACAGCCAGAATGTTCCTCAGGGCAAGGATAATGAGACTTCGCCTTAACTTTGATATGTTGTCCGGAGAGATCAGTCCCTGGAGCAGGACATCGTGTTCTGGAAAGTAGAGGGGCAATGAAAAAGAGGAAAGCCCTCAACAAATGGGATTGACACAGTGGCTGCAACAATGGGCTCAAACTTAAGAACAACTGTGAGAATGGTACAGGACCGGGCAGTGTATGATTATGTTGTATGTATGGTCACAATGAATCCAAACCCTCACTATGACACTGAACAACAACAACAACAACCTGACTGAATCCTCTAGGAGGACTCTTGAATGTGAGAAAAATGGAACGAAGCCAGAGGAAGGATTGGAGGATGTCTTAAGTTTCTGTCTTAATCTCCTTAACCAAAAATTATCCAACAAGTCAGTAGCCTTAAAACACTTTTCCCCCTGCTTTGGAGCTTACAGGTTCAAATTTGGGGTGCGACTCTAGGTCAGGGTCCTTCTTTGTGGATACCAGAAAGTTCCTTGGCATTCCTCGCTATCTTTCTCCCCGTACTGTGTGTTACTGGGTCTATCCTGGCCTTTAACTCAGAAGTGTTTAGGTTTAGGCTCAAGCCTATTCTCATATGGCCTCATTTTTTTAAACATTTTATTAGGGACTCATACAACTCTTATCACAATCCATACATATACATATATCAATTGTATAAAGCACATCTGTACATTCTTTGCCTTAATCATTTTCTTTTTTTTTACATTTTATTAGGGGCTCATACAACTCTTATCACAATCCATACATATACATACATCAATTATATAAAGCACATCCGCACATTCCCTGCCCCAATCATTCTCAAAGCATTTGCTCTCCACTTATGCACTTTGCATCAGGTCCTCTTTTTTTTTTCCACTCCCTCCCCGCTCCCCCCTCCCTCATGTACCCTTGGTAATTTATACATTGTTATTTTGTCATATCTTGCTCTATCCCGAGTCTCCCTTCCCCCCCTTCTCTGCTGTCCATCTCCCAGGGAGGAGGTCACATGTGGATCCTCTTAATCAGTTCCCCCTTTCCAACCCACTCACCCTCCACTCTCCCAGCATCGCCCCTCACACCTTTGGTCCTGAAGGTATCATCCACCCTGGATTCCCTGTGCCTCCAGCCCCCATATGCACCAGTGTACAACCTCTGCCATATCCAGCCCTGCAAGGTAGAATTTGGATCATGGTAGTTGGGGGGAGGAAGCATACAGGATCTGGGGGAAAGCTGTGTTCTTCATCGGTACTACCTCGCACCCTGACTGACCCATCTCCTGTTCTAAACCACTCTATGAAGGGATCTCCAGTGGCCATACGGCCTCATTTATATTACAAAAGTACTCCCTTCTTTTCAAACAGGATCATGTCCACCAAGGTTCAAATTTCTCACATATTTTGAGGGGGCTACAGATCAATCCATAATGGTTCTTTTGGGTAGCTGTAACAACTGGCTACCAATCGAGTGACTTAAACAGCAGGCATTTGTTCTCTCACTTTTCTGAAGGACAAAGGGTTAAAATTAAGGTGTGGGCAAGATTCATTCCTTCTGAGAGCTCTGAAGGAGAATCAAAGTAGCCTCTCTCTGCTTCTGGTCACTGCTGCTAATCCTTGATATTTCTTGGCTTATAGATGCACTGATCCAATCTCTGCCAGTGTCTTCACACGGGGTCTCTGTGTGCCCACTCCCCTTCTTATAAGAACACACCAATCAGTGCATGTAGTATCCATCTGAAATCTAAACCCAGAAAGATGGAGCTCTTGAAATACTTATCTAAGCACATCTGCCAAGACCTCCTCTCCAAGTAAGGCCATAGCCTCAGGTCCCATGTGAACATGAATGGGTGTGTGTGAATGTGATTTAATGTACTACAGAGGGCACGCTTTGGCCTCAGGAGGAGTGTTTCGCCATTACCTGCTTCACAGCCCTGAGATTGCCCAGGCATTTGCCACATTTTCTTGTCTTCCCAACATTTATCCACCATTAGGCCTTTTTCCCTAAGTTAGTCAAGCGTCAGTTTCTGTCACTTGTGATCATGACCTTCCCTCCCGCCCAGGTCACAAATTTAAAGTGACACAGGCAGTTTCTTTAATGGGCACTATGTTATCCTGACTAGCAAGCATTGCTAAGGAGGGAGGATGAATCAGGGAGAACCCGCTTGCTTCATCTAGCTTCGGGGCAGTCCACAGAGGATTGATCCCTGAGCCACTAACGAATTTTGCAACTGTCACAGAACAATGCAAATAAGTAAGATCCACATCTGCTGAACACCATCATGAGGTCAAACTGTGTGTAAATAAATGCCTGTTTCAAAGAGTGAGTAAATCCTATGGTAAGGAGTGACAGGGCTTTGTTGGCATAAACCCAGCAAGGCATTATGGGTCGGATATTAATGAACTCATGCTCCTGGGCCTCACAGAGCCCCAGCTCAACTGCTTCAGCTTGTTGACAAACTGAACTCAGGGTACCCGGAGAGAGCACTACCATTTTGATGAACAAGGTTGGTTGGGGATGATGCTTCCTAACTTGCATTTTAATATAAATTTGATGATTCATCTGAGCAATGTGGAAAGAGCATTCAGATAAAAGAGAGGGACAAACATCAAGTGACCAGAGGATGAAACTTCTTTCTAATCTGTGCCCACTGGAATTGCTTCTTGGGAAGGTATTTTTTGGGGGTGTGGGGTTGTTCCCCTACCCTGCTCCAAGCCTTCCTCCTCATGCCCACCCCCACCCCAGCATACATCCTACTGGGAGAATGTCTATGAATAATGAAGTTTTAATAAATGAAGCTTTAATGAGCCTGATAGTCTGCCTAAGACCCCTTCAAACTGTAGTCTTTCATTTGTATTCTTCCATCCTTTCTGAAGAAATGAACCTGATGGCAGGTAGTATGTTTCCTTTCCAGGATGAGCTGATAGAGCCTCTCGCTGCTGCAGTGGGAGGTGAAACATTAAAAGGCCCTCTGTGGCCATGAGACATGCCCACTCTCCAAGAGACACTGGGCAGGTTTTCTGAAGCTCCTCAGAATTGACTAGTGGCCCTGGTCCACCCATCTCAACCAACCCAGTCTTCATTTGCACTGCATGCCCTCTCTGAGCTCCAACTGCATGCTTCATTTGAGGATGACAAAGCCTCTATTTTCTGAGAAGATGCGCAGACATATGAACTAATCAATGCTCCCCCTGTCCCCGGGGAGTGTGAAATTCTCCCATCATGACCCACCAGCTTCCCTGGAAATTCCTGTCTTAACTCAGGCACTTAATATCAATGGTGTCTCTGCTTCCTTTCTTCTTGCACACCCCCCAGGCATTAACTGTCATCCTTCCTCTCCCTAAAATATACTTTGAATCTATTCACTTCATGCCATCCCTACTGCCCCAAGGTGTGTCTTGCATTGACTATGAAACTAGATTCTGTATCCATTTTCCAGGGCTGTCAAAACAAAGCATCGTAAATCAGGTGGCTTTTAAGAACAGTCCACCACCTGTCTATCAGTTCGTGGTGCAGTGGTAGCTAGAGTGCTGCTGTGAAATTGGAAGCTGTGCCACCGATATGACAAACCCCAGAAGGGTCAGCAATGATGGGCAGGCTTCAGTGGAGCCCTGTGGTGCTCAACCTTCCTTTAATACAATTCCTCATGATGTGGTGACCCCCAACCATAAAATCATTTTCCTTGCTACTTCATAACTGTAATGTTGCTACTGCCATGAATCGGGTGACTCGTGTTAAAAGGTCGCTGGACCCCAAAAGGGGTCACAACCCACAGATTGAGAACCACTTCTCTAGCCTAAGGCAGACTAGGAAGAAAGACCTGGTGATCTACTTCCAAATATTAACAAATGAAAGCCTATGGGTCACAAAAAAATATGGTCCTATAGAGTGCTGGAAGATGAGCCACTGACCTGCAAACAACAGCTACAAAAATAGACTCAAACACACCAACAAAGGCCTGCTGAACTCCAAAGCCCTAACAAACCCACTGCCCTCAAGTCCATGCCAACTCATAGCGGCCCTATAGGACAGGGGCGAACTGTGTATTAGTCTGGGTATGCTAGAGGAAAATCGAGGGAGACTCATGTGTATGAAAGAGAGTTGGTGGTTTTTAAAAATCATTTCCCTATTATTTAATCATTATATTAGGGATTTATACAACTCTTATCACAATCCATCCATTCATCCATTATAAAGCACATTTATACATTCATTGCCCTCATCATTGTCAAAACATTTGCTCTCCACATAAGCCCCTGGCACCTGCTCCTCATTTTTCTCCTTCCTCCCCACTCCCCCCTCCTTATGAACCCTTGATAATTTTATTGGGGGCTCATACAACTCTTATCACAGTCATTCCATCAATCCATCCATCCATCCATCCATCCATCCATCCATCCATCCATCCATCCATCCACCCATTGTGTGTCAAGTACATTTGTACATGTGTTGCCCTCATCCTTCACAAAACATTTGCTTTCTACTTGAGCCCTTCGTATCAGCTCCTCATTTCCCCACTTCCATCCTCCTCCCCCTCCCTCATAAATCCTTGGTAATATATAAATTATTTTGTCATATCTTACACGTCAAACATCTCACTTCCCCCAATTTTCTGTTGTCCGTCCCCCAGGGCAGAGATTTTATGTAGATCCTTGTAATCGATTCACCCTTTCTACCCCACCTTCCCTCCACCCTCCTGGTATTGCCACTCTCACCACTGGTCCTGAAGGGATCATCTGTCATGGATTCCCTGTGTTTCCAGCTCCTTTCTGTACCAGAGTACATGTTCTGGTCTAATTCTACCTTATAAATCCAGAGAGAGAGTTTTATATCAAACAGTAATTGTACATTAAGCAAACGTCCCAGCCCAGTGCACATCAAATCCATAAGTCTGGTATTAGCCCATATGTCTGATACCAATCTATAAATTCCTTTTCAGACCCATAAAACCTGTGCAGTGATGCTGAATGCAGGATAATCACAGGCCAATGGGTGGAAAGTCTTGTGGATACAGTGGCATTGTAAGCATCTCAGTGCTGGCTGCGATCTCTCTGAGGTTTCTTTGGCTTCAGAGGTCTGGTCGCATCCATTTGGCTTGCCTTCTGCAATGTCTCCCAAGGAGTAGCAGAGAGAGAGAGAGAGAGAGAGAGAGAGAGAGAGAGAGAGAGAGAGAGAGAGAGAGAGAGAGAGAGAGAGGTGTCTTCCACCTCCAAGGAGGAAGTACCAGATTTCTCAGAGTTCTCAGAAGGAGGCTATGCCCACATAAAAATCTCACTGACTATCTCCAGATTGGCAGCCTAAACTCCACGCCTACACTCCTAATCCTTAACTTGACACAAGATTAGGTGACTACCACAGTCTCCTAATCCATAACAAGCCCATTTATTTTTTCCCTGCATACCGACACCAATCCAATACCCAAAGCTTTACACAATGGGTGGAGATCTACTTCTAAAACATGAATATAGAAAAATCGCTTTTGCTTGAAGGCTCTCAAGGAAATGCTCACTGAAAACTCCATTCCTATTATCTCATCTCCCCCAAATTAGTCTTCTTCTGGGCTTTCAGTCACACCAAGATCTCTCCTGCCCCAAGGCCTTTACATGCACTGTCACCTCTTCCAAGCCCAGAAGTGCCAAGTTCAAAGTTCCAGTAATCTCCCTGATCCTGAATTTTAAGAACTGTGTGTGTGGGAGGGAAGGGGTTGGGCTGTTTGTTGAACTGCTGGGTTTTGGAGCCATTTGTCATGCAACCTCATTTTGTCAATGACTGGTTAATTAATGCAGCATTCATTTGCCCTTCTTCCACTCACAGCACATGGCTTGTATCTTTGGGATCACTCTTCCACCATGCTCCATCTCCATGCTTCTGCTGGCATTGACCCAATCTGCCAGCTCCAGGCCTGGCTAGTCAGGGCATGACTTTCCTCTGTCCAAAGGGACTGGGTCAGACTCAGTATGAGACTCATGCTAGGTTAATGATATCTAACCCTAAAAAATGCTCCAGAAACAATTTCCCCATTGCCAATGAGTCCATTTTGAATCATAGAAGGTCCCTGTGGGGTTTCTCAGACTGTAAATATTTATGTGAGCAGAAAGTTCCATCTTTTTCCCTATGAGGTAGCTGGTAGGGTAGCACTGCCAACCTTGCAGTTAGCAATCCAATGCTTACCTGATAGTACCACCAATGATTAGAAAGGAAAAGAGCCTCTCTCTAATAGAATTCCTGAGCTTCTAGATAAAACTACAGCTGTCATCAGGAAGCCTGCGTGAAACTCAAAAGGAAACAGCTCTGAAAGGAAAAGGTTCAAACTCTGATGGTATCAACTGAGTGCCAGAACCCAGCTATTCCTGATGCTCTGTCTCCAGACTTACAAATTCCATAAACCTACCCATTAATTCCTTCTCCTGCTCCTTCCCTTCTCACGCCCCAAGGTACTTTGACTTAGCTTTGAAGGCACTCACAACTTCACGGGTTCTGCCTTGCACAGGTGTCTGCTTGCTTCCAGTTCAGTCCTGACATTGTCCCTATCTTTAGCCATGTTAGGCTTGCGTCCTAGAGCTTTCCTTTGCTTGTCTCCCTATTGCTCTTGTCCTATGAAGTCTGTGGCTTTATCTTTAAGTCTAAGTCCTGCCCTTTCGCTTTCGTAGAAATCTGTCTCTGTATCTTGGCTCATGGCAGGTTGTGTCCTTCAAAGATGACTGTCCTAATGTTGCACATCGCACATTCTCTTGTTACAAGATGAGTTTGTGTTCATTTTTCCAGAAACAGGGCCTGCTTTCCCTCTTCCTTGCATCTTGGCAGGCCTTTGACTATGGCAGAAGTGTTGCTCTGTGACTTCCACCTGGTTGTATTGGGTTGTTCACCATTGGGACCCTGTCAGTATGTTGCAAGGAAGACCAAGCCAAATGAAAATGTCACATATAGGGTTCTTCTTGAGCTCCAACCAATAGAAGTATCAGTCGTGTGAGGGAGTGTGTCTTAAGAGAGCTGCAGCCTCTGTCCTTTGAGCTACCCCAGCTAATGCTTGATGAAGCCAAAACTAGTGTCCTCACTGAGCTCTGCCGAGATTGCAGATTTGTGAGCAAAATTGATATTATCATTACTTTAAGATGTTATTTGTGGGGATACTTTCTGTTAGCAGCAGATTATCAGAATACTGCCTAATCAGACTGCATTGCCAGTTTTACTCTCTCTCTCTCCTTATATAGATATAGATATCCTCCACTCATCTGTCAGTTGGTTGTACTATAATGGTTTGTGTATTGTTATGGTGCTGGAAGCTCTGTTCCCAGAATTTCAAATACCAGCAGGATTGCCCATGGTGGACAGGTTTCAGTGAAGCTTCTAGACTAAGACAGACAAGGAAGTGGGGCCTGCTAGTCCACTTCCAAAAATTACTGAAAGAAAACCTTATGGATCACAAGGGAACACTGGCTGACTAATGTGTTTTGGACACACTATCAGTGGACAATTGCTAGAGGAAGACATCATATTTGATGAAATAGAGGGACATGGAAGATCCTTATTGAGGCAGATTGACCTAATCGCTGCAACAATGGACTTCAACATTCAGGAATGTGTGACAATGGTGCAAGATCAGACAGCACTCCATTCCATTTCATATAAGGTCTCCATGGATCACAGTAGACTTGATGGCACTCTCTATATGTTTGTCTTCAGTGACTTCCCAGAGGGCTGCTCTGCCTGGCAGCCTCTATTCTTCATGCTTCCAAATGGGGAGCACAACAGGTCCATAGTCACTGATATTCCCCTCAATCCCCAGGTCAAGTAAGGAGGCATGAAACTAACTATGTTGTTCTCTTTGCCTTGTCTCTCTTCCTTTTCCCCTCCTCCAACAGGGCTAGAGGGGGTAAATACTTACCTTGCAGTCTAGAAGAGAATTTCTTCCACACCAAAATCTTCTCCTTCCTCAAAAGGCACATACATGCTTTTCGCCTTGTTTTGAATTAAAATGGCAGATGGGATGGTAGGAAAGAAAATGAACTAGTCTAACAGAATGGCCAAACAGATTTACCTTCCACATAAGAATGTAAATAACTCCTCAATCTTGTTATAGAGTCATGATATGATGAGCTCCATCAAAGCAGAGTAGAACACCACGGAGGTCAGACCAGAAAGATCATATTGAGTTGATTTTGTATGAGAGATTCTAGTTGCTAATTATACTTTTCATAACAGACAGATGGCAGGTATAGAAGCCCAGACTTAAAATGTCTTTATCTAATTGCCTGCCTAAATATATATTTGCAATATGGTCCTCAAAGGGAATACTTTCTTTACCTTAAATTCCATTTCTTTTTCCCCTTTTTTATGTAATTTTATTGAAGTATCATTGATGTACAATAAACCATAGTGTGTTTTGCTCTTTGAGGTTTTTAAAAAGAATGATTTTATTGGGGGCTCCTACAACTCTTATCACAATCTATACATACATCCACTGCGTACATTTGTTGCCATCATCATTCTCAAAACATTTGCTTTCTACTTGAGCCCTTGGTAGTAGCTCCTCATTTCCCCTCCTTCCCCCTTCCCCTCCCTCATGGACCCTTGATAATTTATAAATTATTATTCTGTCCTATCTTACACTGTCCGACATCTACCTTCACCCACTTTTTTGTTGTCCCTCCCTCATGGAGGAGGTTATATGTAGATCCTTGTAATCAGATCCCTCTTTCTACCCCACCTTTCCTCCATCCTCCTGTTATTGCTACTCTCAGCACTGGTCCTGAAGGGGTCATCTGTCCTGGTTTCCCTGTGTTTCCAGTTCCTATATGGACCAGTGTATATTCTCTGGTCTAGCCAGGTTTGTAAGGTAGAATTGGGATCATGATAGTGGGCGCGGTAGCATTTAGGAATGAGAGGAAAGTTATATGTTTCATCGTTGCTACACTGCATCCTGACTGGCTCATCTCCTCCCAGCGACCCTTCTGTAAGGGGTTGTCCAGTTGCCTACAGATAGATCTTGGATCCCCTAACTGTACCCCCCCTCATTCACAATGATATGATTTTTTTGTTCTTTGATGCCTGATACCTGATCCCTTCTACATCTTGTGACCACACAGGCTGGTGTGCTTCTTTCATGTGCGCTTTATTGCTTCTGAGTTAGATGGCCACTTGTGAACCTTCTAGTCTTTAAAACCCTAGACTCTTTATCTTTTGATAGCTAGGTGATAGCTTTCTTCACCACATTTGTTTATACACCCACTTTTTGTCTTGAGTGATTGTGTCGGGAAGGTGACCATCATAGAATACCAGTTCCTTAAATTCCATATCTATAGGCTTAAGTCTTACCCACAGGAAACCTATTTTTATTTTATCCCTGGAACAAAATCTTGCAATAATTTTCTCTTTTTGGGCAAGTCTATCCTCAATCACTTATCCTTTAACATTTACAAGAATTTATCTGTAACCAACCCCATTTACATAGTCTCATTCATGCTATTTCCACAATAATTGCTAATAACCCTATTTTTTAGAATCGGCAGAAAGCATCAGCATCAATATCCCATTGCCACTGGGTTGATTTCAACTCAGTGGTACCCTATAGGACAGAATAGTATTGCCTCATAGGTTTCCAAGGCTGAAAAAAAATATCTTTATTGTGAGTTGGGTGAAGGTTTACAGAATACATCTGTTTTCCATTTGACAGTTCACACATATTTTGCTTCATGATATTGACAGCAATCTGCTCAACGTAATATCACTTATCGCACTTCCCCCTTGTATTTCCTATTTCCATTCCCCCTTCTTTCCTGACCCTTCTGAACTTTATCTTTGAATAAATTATATCCTTTTGATTCAAAGAGTTGATTAGTGTTACTTTTTACCTTATAGATCTACCTATTGTTTGGCTGAAGATTGAGCCAAGGGAGTGAGTTCAGTTCCAGATCTGAAGGTGCCTAAGGACAACAGTCTTGTGGGTTCCAAGAATCTCTCTCTGAGCAATACCACTGAACATTTAAAATAAGTTTAAACTTTGTTGCACATATTTCTCCTATTCTATCCCAAAATTCCAAAGCAAACTCATTATCATTGTGTTGAAGCTGACTCATAGAGACCCTACAAGATAGAATAGAACTTCACCCTTTGATTTTCCAAGGCTTATATCTTTACCAGAGCAGACAAAGTCCTATTTCTCACATGGACCAACTGATAGGTTAGAACCACTTTCCTTGTGGTTAGGAGATCAATGAGGAGTCCACTCTGCCATTAGAGCTCGTTAAGAATGCGATCCAGCATCCCCTAATGCTATCCCTCTCAGATCAGTTGGTAGTGGTAATCAATGTAAATCTTAAGGGGGTCAGACTGCCACATCGTAACTCTTCCTTGGGGAAGATGGTGGGTTTGAACTGCTGATTGATTAGCCCTTAAGTGCTTAATTACTGCCTCACCAGGGTTCTCCTTAACATCAAAACAGTGGACACTTATTGGTTTATCTTACTGGTCTCTGTTCCCTAAAAATTGCACTTCATCCACAGGGTTTTCTTCCACAACACACAGCTGCTAGTGTTTTTGGTTTGTTTTTCCACATGACTTCACCTTCCTGGTCAAAGCTGATTTGTCCAGGGCTAAACACACAATGAAAACATAGCCATATTTGCACACTACAAAATTTGAAGTGAGACAGCAAGCTATTTGTTGAGTTTTTTGAATGACTGAAGTCTATAAGGAAGTGTTATGATACAGGAAACAGTGAGTTTTGATGTCCAGGATCTATGCTGGGGACCCAGTTGGCACTCCGAATGACTCTTCAAAGTGATGGTATGAATTCTCCTCTTCCATGACCTACACATATAATAGCTATAACCACTAAGTCCATGATTTGACAAATGTCTTGTGTGATTGAGTTTGGGTTCCCCATAGGATTAGATCCTGAGACAAAGGTTTTAATTAAGCCATTTTCTGGGGAGATATCAATAAGGAAATGGGAAATAGAAAAGAGAAAGAAGGCAGCCAATGAAAAGTACATTATCAAACAATTTAAAATTGTGAGCAACTGGAGGTTAATCTTACTGGAGACACTGTAGAAAATCCACTAGTTATTCTGCCCAGAATGTGAGGGAGTGTGGCTATTTGTCCAACAACTCCTATGGGTCATTGGTTAAGGGTTACTCCAGGAAGCAAGAATTAACTCCACAACCTCCTAAGCCATGCATGCTCAGGTACAGTGGTCTACAGAAACTAGAGAAAGCAAGAAGAGAGATGTGCTGGCCATTCGGAATTAGGCTAGCATGCCAAGTTGTCAGACATGTCAGGTTCTTGAACTATCATAACTTGAAAGTCATCATGATCCTGTGAGATATACCACTGGTATTTCAAACACAAGCATAGTTACCCGTGGTGGAAAATTTTCAGAAAAGCTTACAAGCTAAATAGACTAGAAAGAATAACCTGCCAATCTACATCTGAAAAAAAATAGTGGTGTTTGTGGAGCACATTGATAGCAGTGGAATATTGTTTCATATAGTGCAGGATGATGAACCCCTCAAGTTGGAAGACACATAAAATATAATTGGGGAAGAGCTGTCTCCTCAAAGTAGAGTTGACCTTAGTGATATAAAGTTTTCAGGACCTATATTTGTTGATGTGGCAATGACTCAAAATGAGAAGAAACAGCAGTACTGCAATAATCACTAACAAGAAGATGGGATGCATGAAATATGGATCTAGAAAAATTGGAAGCCATGAAAAAATGGAACACATAAAGATCAAACACTCTAGGTGTTATTGAACTGAAATAGACTGGTATTGGCCATTTTGAATGTCACAATAATATGGTTTACATACCAGAGTAACAAATTTGAAAGGAATGGATGACTTTCATGTTAAAAATGAGAATGTTTCAACATCGATTCCAATGTTCACCATTGTTAGGTGTAGGATATATTACACCTACAAGGATGAATAATTAATAAAGTTATTATTCAAATTTACACACCAACCACTAATGCTAACAATAAAGCCATTGAGGATTTTTACCAACCTTTTCAGTCTGAAATTGATGAAACATGCAATCAAGATTACTGATGACTTGAATGCAAAAATTGGAAACTAAGGAGGAGGATCACTAGTTAGAAAATATGGCCATGGGGATGGAAGCCACATGGGAGATCTCATGATAGGATTTTCCAATAAGGATGGCTTATTGATTGAAGATTTATTTTTCAGGGATGTAAACAGTAACCATAGACATGGATCATGTATATTCGATAGAAATACACACGAATTAAATCAACTATATCTGTTGAAATAAACTACTATACATACTCGAGTATAACCCAAGGCAACTAATTTTATCCCCCAAAGCTGGGGTGCTTGTTCAGCATAAAAAATGTGCTGAAAAAACCTCGGCTTATACTCAAGTATTTACGGTATAAAGAAGTTCAATATCATCAGTCACGAGACTGGAGACGAACTGTGGAACAAACCATCAATGGCAAATTCAACTCGAATTCCAACAAAATTAAAACAAATCCCCAAGAGTCAAAGTATGAATTTGAGTATATCTCATCTAAATTAGAGGATACTTCAAGAAGAAAGTTGACACATTGAACACAAATCACCTGAGATGATACGAATTCTGCAATAATATCAAGAACATCATAAATAAAGAAATTCAAAAATAATTAAAAAGATAGAAACTAAAGAAAAGACAAAACGGATGTCACCTTGAATGTGGAGTAGCTGAACCCAATGAAAGAAATGATGAAGTACGAAAAAGAGAGAGAGAAATATAGAAATAATTGATGAAGTAAAGACGCTGAATAAAGAAGCTGAACATAAAATTTCAAAGGGGAATTCAAAAAGATGGAATAAAGAATTATATGAAAAGGTGCAAAGACCTGGAATTAGGACAGCAAAAATGAAAAGCATGTGCATTTCACTAGCTGAAAAAATGGAAGAGAAATTCAAAATACAGAATTACACAGATAGCATCAAAAGAAGATGAAAGGGATTCACTGACCACATGAAGCCCAGGCTCCACAGCGCTGAGTCCAGAAGACCAAGATAGCATAGGGTTCTCACTGCAGATTGCTCTGAAAGTGCTCACAGTAGTAGGCCCTGGATCAACTGGGGAAAATGTAGAACTCAAAATAAGAAGACTAACCTTAGGATATGATAGGCACTAGTGGAATTCCCATTTGACACCTGACCTCACCTCCATGGCTCAACTTTCAGCCCCCAAATAGGAGACCTATACTGTCAACGATGTACAATTCAGAGCCCAGCATTTGTCAGGGAGTTACTCAGAAGGCAGGAAGGCATGGGAACGAAAGACCAATGGAAATGGCAAACAAAGGGAGGGAATAGGAAAAGTAGTATTGCATAGTAGGTATTGCAATCAATATCATAAAACATTGCATGAATTGTAAAGAAAATCAATTTACTCTGTAGATTTTCCCTCACATCACAATCAAAACAGTGTAAAAAGAAAATAAGTCATATGACCGAGTACACTGGTAGATCTTGCTGAAGACCAATTTCCAGTATTAAAAGATGTCACTTTGAGGAATAAGGCACAGCTGAGCCCTAGTGGTATAGTGGTTACAAACATAATGCGTCAGAACCAACCAAGTTGGGTTGCTCAACACAAGATCAGCAGTTCTGCTCCCATACAAAGTTCCAGTATTGGAAACCCACAGGGATATCTCTCCCCTGTCCTATAGAGTTGCTAAGGTTTGGAATCAACTTGATGGCAGTGAACTGGATGTAAGACAGGCTGACTAGAGACACAAATCAAGTGACACTCATATATGTGCAATAAATAGTTTTTAATCAAGAAGTCATTACAGTATTTCTATTTCAAGGAAATATCCCAGGCCAGTCCAACTCAAGTCCATAAGTCCAACACTAGCCCATAAGTTCCTTTCCAACTTACGCAGTTACATGCAATGATGCAGAATGCAGGGATGTCAAAGGCCAGTGATTGCAATGTCGTGTGGACCCAAGGTCGATGGAAGCATGGCAAGACTCTGGCAGCTCTCAACGTGGGCAGGAAGCAGTCAGGTGAATGCAAAAAGAAGGGGAGGTTCCCAGGGCCCTCCTTATGAGAAGGCCATGGTCACAAAGAGGCACCATCAGGCTATGGTGTGATTGACAGATTGGATACCAACCTTACACTTTTACATATCTTCAAACTGACATAAAATTATATAACTATTATACTATGGCATTTTCAATCACCTCATATGTACTTGAAAATGGACAATAATTATGAAAGGTAAAATAAAAGTTGATGTCTTTGAATTATGATGCTGGTGAAGAATATTGAATATTCCATGGACTTTCAGAAGAAGGAACAAATCTTTCTTGGCGGAAGTAGAGCCAGAATGCTTCCTAGACGTGAGAATGGCAAGACTTCATATCACATATTTTGGACATCTTAACAGCTGAGCATAGTCCCTAGAGAAGGATATCATACTTGGTAAAGTGGAGTGGTGAAAAAAAGAAGGTCCTCAATGGGATGAATTGGCATACTGGCTGCAAAAATGGTCTCCAACATTAACTGTGAGGAAACAGGCTGTGGGTGCTATGAGTTAGAGCCAAATTAACAGTGTCTAACAATGACAACTCCCCTCCCCTGCCCCATCTGTCAATTTGCTGCACTGTGGTAGCTTGTGCTTTGCTGTGATGCTGGGAGTTAGTCCACTAGTACTTCAAATACCAGGCAGGATCACCCACGGTGAACAGATTTCAACACAGCTTCCAGACTAAGAACTGACAGGACGACAAAACAATCAGTCCACTTCTGAGGGATTCACCATTGAAAACTTTATGCATAGCAGTAAAATATTGTCTGATATAATGCCAGAAAATGAGTCCCTCAGATTGCAAAACAATCAAAATATCACCGAGAAAGAGAGCTTCCTCAAAGTAGAGTCCACCTTAATGATAACTCAAAACCTCACAACAGGAGCTGTAGATAACATCATAATAAATGGAGAAAATATTGAAGTTATCAAGGATTTCGTCTTGCTTAGATTCACAGCTAATGCTCATGGAAACAACAATCAAAAAACCAAATAACATATTGCATTAGGCAAATCTACTGCACATAACCACTTTAAAGTACTGAAGATCAAGAATTTCACTTAGGATTAAGTTGCGCCTGGCCCAAGGCATGGCATTTTCCGCCACACCTTATGCATGTGAAATTTGAACATTGAATGAGAACGACTGAAGGAGAACTGGCGCATTTGAATTAAGGTACTGACAAAAAAATACTGAAAGTACCATGGGTGGAGAGAAGAACAAACAAATCTGTCTGAGAAGAAGTGCAGCTAAATGTTCCTTGGCAGATAGGATGGCGAGACTTCATCTCATGTACTTTGCAGATGTTATCAGGACAGACCAGTCCCTGGAGGACATCATACACATTACAGTGGAGGGGTTGCAAAAAGAGGAAGACACCCGATCAAATGGATCGAGACAATTCCTACAACAATGGACTCAAACATAACAAAATTTTTGAGTATGGGGCAGGACCAGGCAATGTTTCATTCTGTTGTGTAGGCATTATTATGAGAAAGAACTGACTTGAAGGCATCTAGCAACAAAGTGTACTAAAGCTTCTTCTGGCACCTTCATTTGCTAATGGATTATAATTCCAAATGAGAAAAATCATTGCAACCATTCATTAATAATCAGAACATGAAACGTGCAAAATAAGAATCTAGGAAAATTGGAAATCATAAAAAAACGGAATCTGACCTATAAAGATCAATATCCTAGGCATTGGTGAGTTGAAATAGTCCCTTTGAATCTTAAAATGATAAGAATGACTATGCTGACAATGACAAATTCAAAAGAATGTCTCTTTCATCCTCAAAAAGAGCATTTTTAGATCTATCTTGAAGTGCAATGCTGCCTGTGACAGAATAATATTTATCTTCATACACAAGGAAGGCCGGTTAATAGAACCATTATTCAAATTTTCTCACAAACCACTAAAGCCAATGAACAATTGTACCAACTTCTTTAGTCTGAAATTGACCACACATGTACTGAAAATGCATTAATAATTGCTAACAATTGGAATGCACACATGGAAACAAAAAGGAAGGAAGAGTAATTAGAAACTATGGCTTTGGGGATCGAAAAGAAGCTGAAGACTGCATGAAAGAATTCTGCAAGAGCAATAACTTCCTCATTGCAAACACCTTTATTCAACAACAGGAGCGGCATATATACATGTGGAAAACACAGGAATGGAATTGATTAAATCTGTGGGAAGACATGATAGAGAAGCTCAATATCATTGAGACAAAACAAGACCAGGGGCCAACTATGTAAAAGACTATCAATTACTAATATGCAAGTTCAAATCAAACCTGAAGAAAATTAAAATAAGAACGCAAAAGAGCCCAAGTACAGTCTATATTATATTTGTGGTCGGCTGGGGTTTCTAGAGAAACAAACCAGTGATACTGATACATGTAGAAGAAGGAAATTTATATCAATAAAGAATTTTACATTAAGAAGTCCACACAACAAGAAACCCCAGTCCAACTCCAGCCCATAAATCAGATGCAAACTAGAGGCCCTTCCAGACTCCTGAAGCTGTTGGAGGAATAGCCCAAGAAACAGGAAAACCACAGGTTGGTGGAAGCAGAGTTGGGAGAATCCAATGTCAACAGGCAGTTGGCAGGCCACAGACAGCTCTTAGGGTCAGCAGGTCTCATGGTGATTGCCATCCCAAGAAGCCAGACGTAGGGTCCAGGGTCATTTCATCAGGAAGAAAAAGAGTGAGCCCATTCTCCACAGTCTACTTATAGCTATGAAATAGGTCATACCCCCAAGGAGAGTGTGAGCTGCACCTTCTGAAGATCTTGGTCAAGCTAAATTGACACGAAACCTTACTATCACAATATCTCACCTGAATTTAGAGCCTATCTCAAGAATGGTTCGGACATATTGAACATTAATGATCAGCTACCAGAAGACTTGTGAAATAGCATAAAGGTCAGCAATCTTTTTTTTTTTTGTCATGTCACCTGTGGCTGTTTGTTTATTTATCATAAATCATTTTATTGGGGGCTCCTCAAAAAGATCATTAATAATACAGGAAAGAAAGAAAATACTACAGTGGATATCAGAGGAGACTGGGAAACTTGCTCTTGAACCTAAAGCAGTTAAAGCAAATGGAAGAAATGATGAAATAAAAGAGTTGAACAGAAAAATTTGAAAGGACAGCTTGAGAAGATAAAGTAAAGAATTATATTGTAACGTGTAAAGACCTGGAATTAGGAAAGCAAAAGGAATGAGTACAGTCAGCATATCATAAATTGAAAGAACAGAAGAAAAAATCCAAGCCTCGGATTACAATGTTCAAGGATTATTTATCAAACTATTGAATGATGTAGGGAGAATCCAAAGAATATGGACGGAGTGTACAGAGTCTCTGTTCCCAAGAATTAGTTGAGGTTCTACTAGTTCAAAAGGCCAAGAGGAAGTTGAAGCTGCAATGTAAGCATTAGTGAAAAGCAAGGAAGGGATAGGAATGGAAATATTTCAACACGCTCATGCAGTGATAGTCCATGTCAAGAAATTTGGAAGATAACTATCTGGCCAACCAACTGGAAGTGATTAATATTTGTGTCCATTCTAAAGAAATATGACGCAACAAAATCTGCAAATTAATTTAAAATAACATTAATATGACATGCAAGTACAATTTTATTGACGATACCTTTAAAAGTAGTTATAGCAATATGTCAAAAGGAAGCTGCCAGAAATCCAGGCTGTATTAAAAGAGGGCATGGGGCAAGGTATATCAATGCTGGTTTCAGATGGACCTTGGCTGAAAACAGAGGATACAAGGAAAATGCTTACTTATGTACTATTGACTATGCAGAGGATTTTACTGTGTATCATAACAAACTTTGGGTAGCATATGAATACATATGAGAACAATGGGAATTCCCGTACATTTAATTGTGCTCCTGTGGTACCTGTACACAAACCAACAGGAAGTGGTTCGAATAGAACAAGTGCATAGTGCGTGGTTTAAAATCAGGAGAGTGTGTGTTGTGGTTATATCCTTTCACCATATGTGTTAGACAGGGTTCTCTAGAGAAACAAAACCAGGACATTTATGATTTGATAGATAGATAGAACACGAAGGAATATAACAGCTAATTAGTCCACATAGCCGTACAAAGGACTCAGTTTAACTCACTTCCATGCAACAGTAAATATGGCAGTACAGCCAGGCAGCAAACTGCAGAACTAGGTAAGGCAGCCACACACTGGTCTGATCACCAGAGAGCAACTGAGAGATAGGTGTGGCTTGCTGAGCCATTTATCTCTTTGCCCACGAATCAAACTGCGAACTTATTAATCCCACATGTTCTTATTGGCCAGGTTGGCACTATAAACCTACTATCTATCACACTATACTTATTCAAATAATCTGAGAAGCTGCTCTGTATGAAGAAGTTGAGGCATCTGGTTTGGAGGAAGAATCATTAACAACCTGTATTATGCAGATGACCCAATCTTGCTGGCTGAAAGTCAATAGGCCTTGAAGTACTTACTGATAAAGCTCATATAGTACACCTTCAGTATGAATTAGTCTTCAACACTAAGAATACAAATGTCTTCTCAACTTGACAAATATAAACACACAACATCATTACAAATAGAGAAATGTAGCTAAACTCTATTTTACTTGGACCCACAATCAATACTCACAGAAGCAGCAGTCAATAAATCAACGTATTTCATTGGAAAAATCTGTTGTAAAAGACCTCTTTAAAATGTGAAAGAGCAAATGTCTTACTCTGGGGATTAGCAAGTTATGCCTGCTTTTAGCCTTGATATTTTTAATCACCTTAGATGCATGTGAAAGGAGTCTTAATTTCAGTGTCTGGTATGGGTTGAATGACTAACAGCAAGGTTGGTGGTTCAACCCACTTGCTGCTCCACAGAAGAAAGAGGAAGCTCTTTGACCCTGTAAAGATTTACAGCCTTGGAAACCCTATATGGTCACTATGAATAAGAATAGACTTGATGGTAATGTTTGACATATGCATGTGAAAGATGGACCATAAATAAGGAAGACTGAAGAAAATATGATGCCTTTAAAATATGATGTTTCAAATAATATTGAATATACCATGAATGCCCAGCAGAACAAAGAGGTCTATCCCGGAAGAAGTACAGCCAGAATGTATTTTAGAAGTGAGGATGGTAAAACTCCATTTCATATACTTTGAACATGGTATCAGGAGAAATTAGTCCCTAGAAAAGGACAAAATACTTGGTAGAGCATCGTCAAAAAACAGGTAAGCCCTGAATGAGATGTATCAACACAGTGGCTGTAACAATAGGCTAAAATATGACCATTGTGAGGATGTCACAGGACTAGAAAGGCTTTTATTCTATTGTGCATAGGGTCACTATAAGTGGCAGTGCGTGAGTTTTTGTTGATTAACAACACTGGGATATGAGCAATGTGCCCATGGCATATGCTAAACTGTCACCATGCTGGACACAGTTGATCTTTGTGGCTTTAGAGGGTAATTATTTAGAGGGTTATGATTCCACTGAATTTTTTTCTGTGTATTCAAACTATTCTATCCTAAGATTCCACAGATCTATCCAAACCAAGCTCACTGCCATTGAATCAATGCTAACTCATATCGACCCTACAGGACATGGGTAAAATTGTACCTGTGAGGTTCTGAGACTGTACCTCTTTACAGAGTAGAGTCCCATCTTTCTCCCGAAGGGCAGCCGGTGATTTCAAAATACCGACCGTGCAATTAGCAGCCCAATGTGTAACCAAGAACTATTCAGGGAAGCTAGAGGGAGAGCATGAAAAGAAATGAGTAGTTGAGGTGGTTGGATGCGCATCCATCCCTTTGTTCTACTCTCTATGACTTTTTCTGAGTTCATTCAAAATGTAAATTAAGACACAAAATAGAATTCTACCCAACCCTGCTATATGCCTAAACAGTATCCATTTTTCTCATTCTTACTACTAATAGAAGCTCAATTTTGTTTAGGGTGATAATGTACCTACTTAAATCGCTCCCTCCTAGGCTCCCTTGCAGCTATGCATAAGCATTTGACCCAGTTTGGGCCAAATATGTGTAGGTGAAAGATACTGAGTAGGACTCCCAAGAAAGTTTTTGTTGTTGTTTAAGGCAAAACACTTGTCTGGCATAACCCATTTCATTTTTGTCCTTGGCTCTTCTGCTGTCATGCTCCCTAGTCAGAATATTGTAAGATGAGAGAGTCACATAGGTTACATGAGTTTGGCAGACCAAAAAGCATGCATTCTCCTATATCCAAGATGAGTCCCTGAGCAAATACGCCAGACCTAGGCTACCTATTTCAAGACTTACTATTGTATAAGACAAACCCCTGTGTGGTGCAAAGGGTTAACACAATTCACTGTTAAGACAAAGATGCCTTGGAAGAAAAACCTGGCAATCTACATTTAAAAATTCAGCCCTTGAAAACCTCATGGGGCACAGTTCTACCCTGAATCATATGGGGTAACTGTAAATCAGAATCAATTCAGTGGCAACTGGTTTGGTATTTTTGGTGTTAATATAAGAAAAATGAAGCTTTTGTGATTAGACCACTAGTGTCGGTTTGTTTTTTCCCATGTAGCCAGATGCAATTTGGACTGATAGAGAAATAATTAAAAGAATGTAGAGTTAAGTAAGCGTAATGATTATGGAACTAATCATTTAGCAATGGGCTGCTAACCACAAGGTCAGTAGTTCAAATGCACCAGTCACTCAGGGGGAGAAAAGTGAAGCTCTCTGCTTCTGTAAAGATTTACAGTCTTGGAAGCCCTATATGGGGTTGCTATAAGTTGTAATCAACTTGATAGCATTGTATTTGTTTGAGTTTGGTGACTAGTATGTAAGCTTTGAGGGAGTAGTAATAGATACTTTGAATACTATTCTTAGCACTATAGGTATTATGTCCTTTGCAAATGGGTAAACGAACAAAAGCGATATTCATTTTGTGTTTTCTGTAGTTTGCCTTATTCTTCCAAGAAGATTCCTCAAGTGTTAAGACCCAGTCTTCTCTGGCATACTTGAATAAAAGAATAACTGATAGACACAGACTTGAACCCTGGCCTGTGTGATCTTGGGTGTGTCACTGTTTTTCAATCCATTTCTCATCTGTGAACTGGGGATTACACACGTAGCCCACAGGGTTGTTTTGGAGATTCAGAGTAATGTGTGTGTCTTGGATTGAGTGCCCTTGCATACCGAGCTTATTCCTCAGGCCTGGGTGCAGGGAGTCTATTTGAGATCTGATGGCAGGGAGTGGGAATAGGAAAGCAGACGCAAGACTGAGTTAGGGGGAGAAGCAATCACAATGGGAACGGGGTGTTGAGGCTTTTAATTTAGGATGCAGGGGCTTGATTCCCCCAGGACTTCTGAGCAACATGGGTTCTGTCCTAGAATTGTCTACCAGAAACAGGAGGCTGGGCTCTTCTTCGCCTGTAGTGGTGTTGAGCATTCCTCCTAGTAAGGTGACCTCTCCTACCTTCCTGGGTTTGGCTTTCCATGCCTTTGAAAAGGCTTCGAGGCAGAAGGACATGGAGAGCTGCGTGCTGCACAGTTGTGATAAGACACCATTTCAGCAGGAGCCTGCACTTACATAGAGCCGTTCGTCACTGCTATGATGGATATCAGGAGGAGCCCTGGAAGTGCAGTGGTTACAAGTTGGTTTGCTAACTTCAAGGTCAGCAGTTCAAAACTACTAGCTCCAAGGAAGAAAGATGGGGTTTTCTACTCCAATAAAGAGTTGTAGTGTTTGAAACTCGCAGGGGGCAATTGTACACTGCCCCACAGGATCGCTATGAGTCGGTATTGACTGGAAGGCAGTGAGATGGTGTCAGAGATGGGTCAAAGGAATGTGGCATGGCAACCCTAAGAATCTGCTACAGAACCATAAAGTGCCTGGGATAGGTGAGTTTATTGTGCTTGACCTTTTAAAACCATCAAACGGGCAACAGTTAGAAAGACAAACATACCAAGTGTCATTGGAGATCCGGGGAAAGCAGAGAAACACTGCTAATGATGCAGGTTTGCTGCACAGCAATCTGGCAGAGCTTAGTGAAAGCCCATTGAATGGACCCTAGGACCTAGTGAGCCCCTCCTGGGTGTACAACCAAAGAAGCGCAATCACTGAGTTGACTTTCATTCCTCATGACCCTATCAAACAAAGCTGAATGGTCCCATGATGTTTTCAAGACTTCTATTGGGAAGTAGACAGCCATGCCTTTATCCCACAGTGTGTGGAAGATGGCTTCAAACTACTGACCTTTGGGTTAGCAGCCAAGCACTTAATATCTCCCCCATCAAAGCTCTCTCCTGGATGGATAAAAACAAACAAAAACCCAGTTGATTCTTCCTCATTAGCAACCCTACAAGGCACAGTAGAATTGCTGCTATAGGTTTACAAAACTAAACTCTTACGACAGCAGACAGCCTCTCTTTGCTCCATGGAATAGCTGGTGGGTTGGAACTGCTCACCTTGGGGTTAGCAGCCCAACGCATAATTCCTGGGTATATAGGCCAAGCTATTTATCCAATTCACAGGGCCCTTGGGGCATTTTTAAAAGAATGGTCACCATGCTGATACCTGCAGTAGAGAAGAGTTGGAGCCGAATTGGATGCCAATCAACAGACAACTGAAGAAGGAAAAAAAAGAAAGATGATGATTGCTCATGACCAAGTGGCACGCAGCAGCACATGCAATTGATATGCAGCAAGACAATAACTCTTAATGACATTGCAAGGAGTTGAAAAGGTCAGAAACTGAATGAGATTTATATTGCAGTACCATTCATGGAAGCTGAAAGCCCATTCACCAAGCAGCATGGTCTAGTGCACATGGCTGTATACCTATAAGGACACACACACACCAAGCACCCAGCAGGGGGTACTTGTCTGAAGAGGGGAATGGAAGTGATGTGAATGTGGAAAAGGAGGGACAAAACACAAGCAGGGCCTGACATTGATCAGGGTTCACTGTGTGCTATAAAGTAGGCATGATTAATCACTTCCCTGTACCAGAAGGCTGAGCTAGATTTTTAAAGCAAATCGAGTGCCTGGAACACAATGGTTGTTAGCTGCTGTTGAGTCAGCCTCCAGTCCAACTCACTGTGACAACCAGCTCCCAGTGACTCCATGGGAAATATTCTCCCTGGTCCTGCACCATCTCTTTGGTTATGCATCAGATTGTGATTCACAGGGGTTTTCGTTAATTGGTTTTCAGAAGTAGAATACCAGGCTCTTCTTCATCGCTCATCTTAGTCTGGACACATCACAGAAAGAGGTTCAGTCTCATAGCCGCACCCAACCAAGCTTCCCCATTTCAGTATCATAGCAACACAGAAATCAGTTCAGTACCACAGCAATAACCAAGCATCCCCCTGACAAATGAGTGTTGGATGCACATGAGTTGCATTGTCTTGGACTCAAACCCAGATCTCCCACATGGAAAAGGAGAATTCTACAACTGAACCACAATTTACCCTCAGAATATAATAAGTATCCAGTAAATGGTTATTAAGAATGTGGCTGCCAGGAAAATCCACCAATTTCCTGCCAAGGCTTAACACTAATATCTTCCCCCACACACTAGAAGGCTGCAGAGGAATGACTTTCTCCATGCCACCCCTGGTATCTAGACAAGGGACCCTAACACTGAACCACTGAGCCCCAGCAGGCTGGGGAGCAATGTCAAATTGGATGAGGGACAATCCTGGTTGAGTTAGTTCCCCTAAGCTCCTAGGGCAGTTTAGCATGTCCACAGCTGTGTTCTGAATAGCCATGCGATTACCACCGAGAGAAATTCTACATGCTTTCACACCCCATGCTAGTCGTTGCAGCCATCGTTGAGTACAGTTCATGCTCATCACTATCTAGAACTCACGGTGACGCTGTGGGTGAGCCATTGGGCAGGTAACCTCAAGGTTGGCAGTTCAAAGGCACCAGTTGTTCTCTGAGAGGAAGGTGAGATGATCTGCTCCTGTCAAGATTTAGCCTGAGGAATTTTATATAGGGTCACAGTGAGTCAGGATCAACTCAATGGTGTGGGTTTGGTTTATTAGACCCACCATCAGATCATATTTAATGTATTTATTAACATGTATATTTGCCACAAATCCAATGTCTTATTTTTATCACTGCATTTCAATACAATTTGTGCCTTTGTGATTCTGTATTTCATTGGAGGTATTTGGAAATATTATTCTGGGGAGTGGGCAGGTGTTCCATAGCCTTTCCTAAATGCCAAAAGGATCCATGGGGTTGCAATGGTTAAGACCCTCTGATAGAGTTTATCAAAGAGCCCTGGAGGCACAATGGTTAAGTGCTCAGCTGCTATCCAAAAGGTTGAAGGTTTGAACCCACCAGTGGCTCTGTTCTTGGAAGAAAAACCAGGCAACTCATTCTTGTAAAGATTACAGCATAGAAAAGCCTAGAGCAGTGGTTCTCAAACTTCCTAATGCCACAACCCTTTCATACAGTTCCTCATGTTGTGATGACCTCCACAACCATAAAAATATTCTCATTGCTGCTTCATTACTGTAATTTTGTTACAGTCACCCTGTGCAAGGTTCCCACAGGTTGAGAACCATTGGTCTAGAGAGCTCGGCACTGATGCATTGAGTCACTATGAGTTGGACTGGACTAGAAGGTTCCTAACAAAAACACCAACAATCATTTTTTACCATGACCTTGTTAACTCAAAAAGATTAATAAGCAAATTCACAAATGAGGACATCCAGTTGCCCCTCCAAACTGGAGAAGCATGAGTTAAATGGTGACCCTGACCCCACGGTGTCCTCCAGCTGGTGCCATGCTGCCTTTATTCCTTCTGCCTCTCAGTTCTGTGGAGAAGATGGGGAAAGGGAGGGAAAGAAAAAGAAAGAAATGAAAAGATAATTTTCCCAGCTTCTTCACATCACTGAATTGAACTTTACTTTTAATAAAAGTATTATGAAATGGAAATGGTGCTTTCACTATTTTGCTTTCAGGTGATATTCAGAGACATGGTGCTGGTAATTATTTGAGCCGGGGAGGTTAGTGTGCAGATTTTCTGAATATGGTTGAGCCACATGCCCCCTTCCAGGCCTAGCATTTCCCTGGGCTATGAGAAGTTATAGACAGTCTACCCTCTTCTTCCTCTGACTTCGCTGCAAACCATGGACACACTGGTTCTGACTTGACCTGGCTCCAGTACAGAAAAAAATATCCTCCTTGCATAATTGTAGTGCTTGAATTGGAAGGCACCCAGATACAAATCTCTCTTCTGGTGGCATAATGGGTTATGTGTTGGGCTATTAACTGCAAGGTCAGCAGTTGGAATTCACCAGTCGCTCCTTTGGAGAAAGATGAGGCTTTCTTCTCCCATAAAGAGTTATAACCTTAGATGAGTATAAAAACTCAAAATGCATTGGCAGAGATTCCACAGAGAATAAGCCTCCATTAAATCCCCTGGGACCATTCACCAGGGATGGGATTAAACCCTGCTCAACATCAGTACATCAGAAAGTGTATTGTTGCAGATATGATTAGGTTAAAAATTAACATCTTATCATTTGTCTTTACTCTTAACACGTTTTTCATTTGTTCTTTTTTAAATTTTCTGCTTTCCTTTTTATTGAAAAATTAACTAATGTCACTAAACAAGTAGAGAATTTGTTAAATGAAAATCTAATCGGTTATGTAAATTTTCACTGAAAACATAACACAATTTTATTTTTACAAAGAGTTATAGCCTTGGAAACCCAGGAGGCCGCAGTATTTTCTCTCGATAGGATTGTTATGCACCCAATGGCAATGAGTGTTGTTGGATTTTGTTTCTTTATTGTTTTCTGTAGCTATGGTGGGTATAGGGGTTATGTGTTGGGCTGCTAAACGCAATGTCTGAAATGGCAAATTTGAAATCCCAAGCCACTCCAAGGGAGAAAGATGAGGCTTTCTACTCCCCTAAAAAGTTCCAGTCTCAGAGCAGCCAGTCCACAAAGAGAACAACATGGCTGGCCCCACTATGAGACAAGATGCCCCTCAGTTACCAAGGGTGATACAGGGGACAGCACTGGAGACACAGTGTGCGAATTGCACCTAACCTGATTCCACCACACCGAGGCAAAGTGTGGTGGAGTGCAGTGGAACAGCAAGGGAATGGAGTGGCAAGGTCCCCAGGGAATGCTGAAAGTGGACTTTGGGGCCAGGTTGTGGTGCCTCAACAGACTGGATTGGAAAACACTCCTAAGGTCCAACAAATGATCCTTGAACTAACTACAAGCTCTTCTTTCTTGATGTGTTTTGTTTTGTTCTTTGTCAGTGGTTAGTTTTTGTTGTTTTGTTGTCTGGTTGTATACTGTTGCTTTGTTTTCCTCTGTCTTGTTTTCGTGCATGTTAGTGTCTCCACAGGTCTGTCTAAATAAGAGAGGCTGGATGAACTATCTGGAGGAAAAACAACAGGACCGACAGTTCCGGGGGCACTTGGGATAGGGGGAGGTGCGGGAGGTAAGGAAGTGGTGTTAACAAACACAGGGACAAGGGAACAACATGGGACTCGAAATGGTAGTGAGGGGGAAGTGGCAGGCCTGGTAGAGAATGATCAAGGGTAAGGTTACATATAGCTGTAACCCAGGTGGGGACGGAGCATGGTAGTGGGACAGGAGGAAAGTCAAGGGAGATGGAGGAAAGAGCTAGGAGTCAAAGTGCATTTATAGAGGTCTAGACAAAGACATGTGCATGCAAATATATATATGGATGGGGAAATAGATCTATGTGTCTATATTTATAGGTTTAGTATTAAGGTGGCGGCAGGACCTTGGGCCTTAACTCAAGCACTCCCTCAATGCATGAATACTTTCTTTTATTAAATTGGCACTCTACAGTGCTCATCCTCCCGACACAACTGCTGAAGCCAAAGCTGGTGAACAAGTAAATGTGGTGAAGAAAGCTGATGGTGCCCGGCTATCAAAAGAGATAGTGTATGGGATCTTAAAGACTTGAAGATAAACAAGAGGCCATCTAGCTCAGAAGCAACAAAGCCCACATGGAAGAGCACACCAGCCTGTGTGATCACGAGGTCCCGAAGGGATCAGTTATCAGGCATCAAAAAACAAAAAAATCACAGCATTGGCTGCACACCTCCATGATACGATTGCCAAAGACAAACTTGTGCATAAGCAAATGTGACGAAGAATGCTGATGATGCCCGGCTATCAAAAGAGATAGTGTCTGGGGTCTTAAAGGCTTGAAGGTGAACAAGCGGCCATCTAGCTCAGAAGCAAAAAAGCCCACATGGAAGAAGCACACCAGCCTGTGCGATCACAAGGTGCCAAAGGGACCAGGTATAAGGCATTATGAAAAATATATGGTATATGATATATATATATACACATAATAGTGAATGAAGGGGGAAGTGCAGAGTGGAGACCCAAAGCCCATTTGCTGGCCACTGGAGATCCCCTCACAGAGGGGTTTAGGAGAGGAGATGGGTCAGTCAGTGTGCGATGTAGTACCGATGAAAAACACAGCTTTCCCCCAGATCCTGGATGCTTCCTCCCCCCAACCCCATGCTCCGTATTCTACCTTGCAGGACTGGATAGGGCAGAGGTTGTACACTGGTACATATAGGAGCTGGAGGCACAGGGAATCCAGGGTGGATGATACCTTCAGGACCAGGAGTGTGAGGGGCGATACTGGGAGAGTAGAGGGTGAGTGGGTTGGAAACGGGGAACAGATTACAAGGATCCACATGTAACCTCCTCCCTGGGAGACAGACGGCAGAGAAGGGGGGGGAGGGAGACTCCGGATAGGGCAAGATATGACAAAATAACAATCTGTGGATTATCAAGGGCTCATTAGGGAGTGGGGAGCGGGAGGGAGGGTAAAAAAAAGAGGACCAGATGCAAAGGGCTTAAGTGGAGAGCAAATGCTTTGAGAGTGATTAGGGCAAAGAATGTACGGATATGCTTTATACAATTGATGTATGTATATGTATGGATTGTAATAAGAGTTGTATGAGCCCCTAATAAAATGTTAAAAGAAAAAAAAGAGTTCCAGTCAGAGAAACTCTCAGGTGCAGTTCTACCCTATCCTATAGATTCGCCATGAGTCGGCATCAACTGGATGGCAGGAAGGACACATAACGTTTCAGACCTGGGCTTAGTTTGGGTTCTCACTGAAGCAGACCCTGGCCAAAGACTTAAAGGCAATGAGCTTATTTAGGAAACTCTGAGCATGCAGGTAATGATGTGGCATTGTGAGCCAGTGGAGGGAAGGCCACCGATAACAAATAGATTGTGAATCCAATTACAAACCTGGGAACCTGCTGCTTAATCACTTAGGAAGTCTCCAGGGGTAGGTGTAGCACAAGCCTCTCAGAGTTTTGCCATCCAAGGAGTGAGGGGCCTGGTCAGGGCTGTTCCCAGGGGCATATGTTCCTCAGCACATTCAGCCAGCACCAGCAAAGGGACCTTCAGGGCTGGCCCTTGGTGACTGAGGCGAGTACACGGAATCAGGAATTTGGGAATGAAGAGAAGGAGCACCGGGAATGTCTGCTACAGATTGGAGACTGGAAAGTCAACTCGGTGCTCCTCAAGGGGACAGGTGCTCCCATCTCTGGATCTCACTTTTAACATCGATACACAAAGGTCGATTCTGTGAGGGTCACAGACTGGGGACTCCCATGGCCAAATGAGGACCTGTGTGGACTCTGGTTGGCCTGCTTATTCACTGCCATCTAGAAGATTCCAACTCACAGTGACCCTGTAAGACCGAGCGGAACTGCCCCTGTGGGTTTCTGAGGCTGAAATTCTATATGGACTAGAAGGTCTCATCTCTGCACAGCCTCCCACCCTATCCCCCACCCCCCGCTCCCCCAGTGTGACTGGTGGTTTCAAACTACTGACCTTCTAGTTAGCTGCCCAACACATAACCCACTGTGCCATCAGGGCTCTTTGGCCTACTTGGCTTCTATCCAATGTTATTGAATCGCCTTTGAAAAAATCAGGAGGTTTTTTAAGAAAACAGGAATTTTGACTTTCTCTAGAAAAATCGATCTGGCATCACTGGAACCTAAACTAGAGGATCCACAATTCCACGTGGCTCTGGGAATCTCAACATTTCTTCCTCCTGCTCAAAGTAAAATGGTTTAAGGGGACCTTTCACAGCTGGTGGGCTGGTCTCCTTTCTAGAAAGTTGCCTCTGTAAAGAAAATGCATCTTTCTTCCCTTTTACCTAGTTGGGGGTGGTGAGGGTAGCAGGAGCCATTGGGTTAAGAAAAAACAGTCCAGGTAGCTTCAGTCTGCCCTGCCAGGGCTTTAGAGGCCAAGCCTTTTTTGCTCCAGCTGACTGGCCTGCTGTTTCCAGGGCAGCCCCACCATCTGTTCCCAGATGCAGGGAGGGAGCCGACTTTCCTTCATCACACCTGCCCCAAACTCAGGCCCAGAACTACTGTCTAAACACAGAACAACTTTTGTCTGTGGCCAAATGTGGGACCCCAAATTTCTTCCCTCTTTCCCGATACTCCTTCAGTGACTTGATGACCTGGGCCAGGCTGAGATGAATTAGCTTGCTCCTCACAGCTGGCTGCTGGGTTCCAGTCAACTCCCAGAGGCCACTGGCTGTGCCCATCAGTAGAAGTGGGAGTTGAGAACCCTCAGCTCTTGGCTGAGCAGCTCTGTCAGTCTGTAGCTGTTGACGGTAGCTGCTTCTGACAGCCAGTCTAGCTGGTGCTTTAAGTCATTTCAGTCGCTCCACTTCAGCTGTGATTAGTCTAGTCTCTGTAGCCTCAGAGGGAGGGAAAAACAAAACACCTCAATGACTTTGAATCAGAGTGGGTTATCCTCTTTTAAAAGGCAGAAAGTCTGAATTGGAGGATATTTGGGGGGGGTCTCTTTTATGCATTTCACATTTATGAAATAAGAACTAACAGTATTTGTTCCAGTAAGTGGATCAGAACCACCTAAGGGCCCACTCCTCCCACCAGGCCACGCCTCACTAAAAATAGAGGTCCATCACTTGTCTGGCATTTTGTGGTACTGTGGTGACTTTTGTTTTGTGAGATACTGGGAGCTATGTGATTGGCATTTCATATACCAGCAGGGTCACCCAAAGAGCTTCCAGACAAAGAACAGACAATGAAGAAGGAATTGGCTACCTGCATGGGAAGAATGAGCCATTGAAAACCCTATGGATAGCAGCAATACTGTCAGTTACTAGACCCCCCATGAACAACAGAAGAACATTGTCAGAACGTGTGCCAGAAGATGAGCTCTTCAACTTGGAAAGTACTCAAAATACTGGCTGAGGAAGAGGAAGAGCTGACTTTTCATAGGCAAGTCGACCATAATGATGCAAATCGAGGATAGCCATCAGGACCTTCATTTGCTGATGGGCCACAACTCAAAATGAGGAGAAACAGTTCAAATCGTCATTAATAATTGAAACTTGGGATGTATGAAATATGAATCTAGGGACATTGGAAGTCATTAAAAATGAAATGGAATACATAAAGATTGATATTGTAAGCATTAGTTAGCTGAAATGGACTGATATTGACCATTTTGAAACAGAAAATCTTATGGTTTACTCTGCTGGAAATGACACAATCAAGAGAAACAACATTGCATTCATCATCAAAAGGACATTTTAAGATCTATTTTAATGTACAATGTTATCTTTGATAGAATGCTATCTAGCCCCCTTCAAGGAGAACCAATCAATACAACTATTGTTCAAATTTATGCACCAACCACCCAAAGCCGGTGATGCAGAAATTGAATAATTCTACCACCATATTCAGTCCCAAATTTGTCAGACTTGCTATCAAAATGCTATTGGAATGCAAAAGTTGAAAACAAAGAGGAAGGATCAGTAGTTGAAAAATATGGTCTTGGTGATAGAAACCAAGCTGGAGATCGCATGACAGAGTTTGCAAGACCAATAAATTGCTGATAGCATATACTATATTTTCCAACTTCTGTTCTTTCCTCTTTGGTTCCAACATTTGCACTCCAATCACCAATAATTACCAATTTATCTTGATTGTATGTTAGAATTTTGCATGATTAATGATTTCTTCAAACATTTGATCAACAACAAAAAAGATGACCATAAATGTGGACTTCTCCAGATGGAATACACGGAAATCAAATTGACTACACCTGTGGGAAGAGACAATAAAAGAAGCTCAATATCAGCAACTGAAACCAGTCCAGGGACTGATTGTGGAACAGATCAGCAATTGTTCATATGTGAGCTCAAGTTGAAGTTCAAGAAAATGAAAACAAGTACACGAGAGTCAATATACAACCTTGATAATAACCCACCAAATTTTGAGAACATCTCTGAATAAAGCACAGTGTCATTTAAAAAAATGGAAATAAAGAAAAGATACAAGTGCATGTCAGAAGAGACTCTGAAACTTACTCTTAATCAGAGAGTAGCTAAGGCAAATGGAAGAAATGATGAAGTAAAGAGCTAAATAGAAAATTTTAAAGGACAACTCGAGAATACAAAGTAAAATATTATCACAAAATGTGCAAAGGCCTAGAGTTAGAAAACCAAAGCAGATCATATTCAGCATATCTTAAACTGAAAGAACTGAAGAAAATGTCAAGTCTCGCGGTGCAATATTAAAAAATTCTATGGGCAAAATATTGAATGATGAAGGAAACATCTGAGGAAGATGGAAACAATATGGAGTCACTGTATCAAAAAGAATAGACCAACATTCAACCATTTCAGGAGGTAACATATGAGCAAGAACCAATGGTCAGGAAAGAAGAAATTCAAGATGCATGGAAAGCACTAGCCAAAAACAAGATGCCAGGAATTGCTGGAATATATATTGAAATGTTTCCACAAGCTGATAAAGCACTGGCAGCACTCACACATCTATGTCAGGAAATTTGGAATACAGCTACTTGGCTAACAGACTGGAAGAGATCCATATGTGTATACATACCAAAGAAGGGAGACCAACCGAATGGTCAAATTATGTAACACTATCATTGGCATCACATGTGAGTCAAATTGTACTGAAGCTAATACAACAACAGTTGCATTAATTCATTGACAGAAAGTTACCATATTCAGCATTCAAGAGCCATCGTGGCACAGTGGTTACAGGTTGGATTGCAAACCCCAAGGTCAGCAGTTCAAAACCACCAGTCACTCCGTGGGAGAAAGGCAAGGTTTTCTACTCCCATAATGAGTTACAGTCTCAGAAACTCACAGGGGCAGTTAGTTCTACCCTATACTATAGGGTCAGGATGACTTGTCATCAACTACAAGGCAGTGAGTTTGGTTTCCCAGAGATTTAAGCCAGATTCAGAAGAGGATGTGGAACAAAGGATATCAGATATCAGATGGATCTTGCCTGAAAGCAGTGAATACCCAAAAGATGTTTACTTATGTTTTACTAACACCCAAGGTATCTGACTGTGTGGATCATAACAAAACATGGATAGTTTTGAGAAGGGAATTCCAGAACACTTTGTCTTGCTCATGTGAAACTTGTACATGGATTAAGAAGCAGTAGCACAAATAGAACAAGGGTAGATTGCATGGTTTAAGAATCAAGAAAGGTGTGCATCCAGGTTGCACCCACTTATTATACTTTTTCAATCTGTATGGTGAGCAAATAATCAGAGAAGCCAAATTATATGAAGAAGAACACAGAATCAGATTTGGAGGAAATATTATTAACAACTTGCTATATGCAGACGACACAGTTTGGCTTGGTGACAAGGATGGGGGACTTGAAGCACTTGCTGGTGAAGATCAAGGATTGCAGCCTTCAATGTGGGATACAACTCAACACAAAGAAAACCAAAATACTCACAACTGAACCAATAGGTAACATGATGATAAATCGAGAAAAACTTGAAGTTGTCAAGGATTTTGTCTTGTCTGGATCCACAAGCAATGCTCCTGGAAGCATCAGTCAAGAGATGAAAAGATACATTGCACTGGGTAGATCTGCTGCATAAGAGCTCTTTAGAATGTTGAAAAGTTAGGATGTTACTTTAAGCAGGAAGTGCACCTGATCCAAACCATGGTATTTTCATTGGCCTCATCTGCATGTGAAAAGCTTGCCATTGAGTGAAGAAGACCCAGGTAACCTGTATGAATTTGAACCATGGTACTGGCAAAGAATATTGACAGTACCATGGACTGCCAAAAGAACAAACAAAATCTGTCTTGGAAGTACGGCCAGAATTCCCATTAGAAGTAAGGATGGTGAGACTTTGGACATGTTGTCAGTGGAGACCAGTCCCTGGAGAGGCATCATGCTTAGAAAAATGGAAGGGCTGTGAAAAAAGGTTGAAGGCCCTTGAAGAGCTGGATTGACACAGTGACTACAACAAGAGGACTGAGCATAGGAACACTTGGGTGGATGGAGGAGGAGCTGTTATTGTTACATTCTGCTGTGAATAGGTTTGCCATGGACCAGAACCAACTGGATGGCAAACTAACAACAACAACAACAACAACAGGGAGAGACATTAAAAAGCCAAACTCACTGCCATTGAGTTGACCTTGATTCAGAGCAACCCGTGAGTTTCCCGAGAGTGTAACTTTTCACAGGAGGGGAAAGCCTGTTTAACCTACTACTTAGCAGCCCAGCCCATCACCAGGGCTCCACAAGGATAGAGAGAAGCACTGTTAGGGCTGGATAGGGCAGAGGCTGTACACTGGTATATATGAGGGCTGGAGGTACAGGGAATCCAGGGTGGACGATACCTTCAGGACCAAGGGTGTGAGGGGCGATGCAGGGAGAGTGGAGGGTGAGTGGGCTGGAAAGGGGGAACTGATTACAAGGATCCACATGTGACCTCTTCCCTGGGAGAGGGACAGCAGAGAACCGGGGAAGGGAGACTCTGGATAGGGCAAGATATGACAAAATAACGATGTATAAATTACCAAGGGCACATGAGGGAGGGGGGAAAGGGGAGGGAGGGGGAAAAAAGAGGACCTGATGCAAAGGGCTTAAGTGGAGAGCAAATGCTTTGAGAATGATTGGGGTAGGGAATGTATGGATGTGCTTTATACAATTGATGTATGAATATGTATGGATTGTGATAAGAGTTGTATGAGTCCCTAATATAATGTAAAAAAAGAAAAGAGGAGAAAAAAATGATTAGGGCAAAGACTGTACAGATGTGCTTTATACAATTGATGTATGTATATGTATGAACTGTGATAAGAGTTGTATAAGCCCCTAATAAATTGTTTAAAAAAGTGATCCTCAATTCTATCTGAATCCTTGCCAGAGCTGCAAGTTGCCTTAATAAACACGAGCAAAAAAGTACCTCTGGCAGCTGACCGCTCAGGTTCAAATCCAGGCTCTCTAACTTATTGACTATGTGACCTTGGGCAAACCTGGACCTCTCTGTGATTCCAAAGACTCACTTTCCAGAAGGGAAGTCATAAGCCAACTTTTCTTATTCCTCACTGGGTTGCTTTGAAGATGAAATGAGACATCTGTCTAAAAATGCTTCTGACCATCCCTTGGTTCTCAGAGCTCCACAAATGCTATGGATTATTGTTATTAGATTATGAATGATTTTTTTCCAAGGGTAGTGCAAAGATTAACGTCAGTGCTACTTCTCTCTGACAAAATATAAATCCAAATTTCTAAATAGCAGGGTCTGAATGGATGCGCTGTTAACAGCATCTTGCTTTTCTCCCATCACTTGTCACAGTAAATCTGATAAGAAATGCTGGGCTAGGGCCTGCAGCCAAGCCCCTCACTGGCAGCGTGCAGGACCTCAGGTTGTTGGCAGGCCAAGGGGCATCACAATGGCAAGAGGAGACTCCACAAAGGGCCCCTGCTTCCTCCACCACGCCCCCCTTCCCCACGTTCAGGGTGAAATGTCAAAATACAATTTTTTTGTCACCTGGAGTTATAATGAGCCCCCTTTCTCGTTGCCTTGGCATCATCAGAGCGCAACAGCCACGTGGGGTAATCACTGTCTCAGTGTTAATGCTGCTCAGTTCAAACATTTACACAGGCCCTGGCGAAATGAAACCCGTGCTTTCTACCTAGGTGGAGTTTGAGGCGATTCAGCCCATTTGCTTCTGCTGAAGAGGCTACCTCAGAAAAACAGGAAATAAAAACATAGAGGGTGCCATTGACATTAGGTTTCTCGTTTTCTTCCTTTCTTCCCTACCTTCCTTTCTTCTTCTTGCCCTTCTCTTTCTCTTTTCTTCCTTCCCTCCCTTTGCTCACGTCTTCCTGCCTGCCTTCACCTTCCATCTTTCCTCCCGCACTCCTCCATTTCTTCATCGCTCCTCTCTCCCCACCCCCACCTTTCTCCTTTACTTCCCTGCCTTTTCCCTTCAGCCTCCCAGTCTCCCTCCTTCACTCTCTCCCTTTCCTCCTTCCTTTCCCCACCTTGTATTGATCCAGTGATTTGTACTCCTTTCTTCCTCTCATCCCACCCCTCCCCATTGCTGGAGAAACATCAGTTCCTTGTGGCGCTGGTTTCTTGGCGCCAGACCCTGTTCTTTGGGTGTTCACAAGTCTGCGTCCTGTGTGCAAACATAAGACAGACATATGATCAGGGTTGGACAGAAGATGGGATTTGACAGGTGTTCTGCATCCCAAATGTTCAGGAGGCAAAGGTAAAGTCAGGCTCCTGCCTTTAAGGTTATCGCTCCCATTGTAACTGTATCCCACAAAGGCTCCTGCCTCCTGGCCACATGAGGCCTGCTGCCTGCCTTCCTCTAGCTCCTGGGGAATTGGGGCAGCAGTGGCAAAAACAACAAAAATCCCCAGGAGCTGACAAGAAGGGAGGCTGCCTTGCTCGAGAGACGGCCCCCTCACCCACCTGCATGTTGTTGAGATGCAGGTTCTCATCCCTGTGGCTGGGCAAGAAACGCCTCCTCCCCAAACGCAGTGGCTTCAAACAAGGACCATCATCGTGTGGTTGCTGGGAGGCCACTGGGTCGTGCTTGGAGTCTCCCATGAGTTGGCAGTCACATGGGAGCTGGGGCAGGGGCCTCTGGTGACTCCAGTGCCTACACGTGCACTCAGAGGGCTGGCAGCTGAAGCTGGCCGTTAGCTGGGTGCTTAGCTAGGTTGTTGGTTGGAGTGTCTCCACGTGGCCTTTCCAGGTGGCTCAGGCTTCTTTCAGCATAGTGTTCGGGTGCTGAGAAGTGTCCTGAGAGGTAGCACGTGGAGGCTAGACATTCTAAGGGTGAGCACTCAAGAAGAAGTCTTTGAAGGGATTTTTCAGAAGCCGTGAAGCACTTTGGGGGAGGGAAGGGGGTTGCCCAAACTAGATGTCACAGTGTCATCTTCTCCATAATCTATTGGTCACAGAGGTCATGAAACATCCCAATTTAAGGGGAAAGGACATAGACTCTACCTTCCTATAGGTAGCCTGTCAAGGAATTTGGGGGTCACATACGAAGACTGGGAGACCCTGGGTGGCACAAATGGTTAAGGACTCAACGTATCAAGAGGTGGGCAGTTGCACCCCTCAGAACAAATAACTAATGGCCTGCTTCTAGAAGCCCACAGGCTTGAGAATCCTGTGATTTGTAGTTTCTCCCTGGCACCCAGGGGGTCCTCGGGAGCCAGAACCAACATAACAGCAATGGGTTGGGTTTTTGTTGGTTTTGTTTGGGCTAATATTAAAATGACTAGTATGAAATGATATATGTATTGTGTTTAACTCTCAGGACTCTGATTATGCTGAAGTTGAACAAAACCGTCTGCCTCTTCTATGAACGCCAGCCGATGGAGGCAAAGGGTGAGGGTCTAGAGGAAGAATGAATGTCAAATTCCCGTCCTCATGTTTCAGCTGTCCTTAAAGGGCACAGGGGATAAACCAGATGTCTTTGATATGATTTTAGCCTAATGACGTGCTAGTATGATGATGAGCAGCCTGAAAAGTGGTTTTAACTAATGGGATCCAATATTTGAAAAGTTGAAGATTTCACATCGAATTTTATATTCTCAGCATCTCAGTTACAAACAGAAAATCAGGCCTTAAAATCCTTGCATTTCCCCAAGGCAACAACAGTCTGGAGCTAGAATTTGAATGTCCCCTGTGGATGAGCTGACACGTGCCTGTTAACCACAGTCCCCATCCATCCCTATTGCCCCCAGCACAGAGGTTGGCTACAAGTATCCTTTATCTATATGGCTAAAAAGGTTAGTTGGTTTGGATTGGGTTGCTAGTTTTTCCTGTTTTGTTTTTGCTTACTTTTGATTTTTGGGGGGCTAGGAAATGGTGTGTATTTTGGTACCATGTCTTCCAAAGCGAGAAAATAAAACCCAGTAAGCCAAGAAGGTCAAACAGTCTAGATTAATGATGAAAGGAGGAGCCATGTTGGTGAAGTAGATTATGAGTTGGACTTCTAACGGCAAGATCAGAAGTTCGAAACTCCCCCCACCCCCACTCCATAAGAGAAAGATGAGATTTTCTACTCCTATAAAGATTTACAGCCTTGGAAACCCACAGGGGCAGTTCTATACTCTGTCCAAAGGGTTGCTATATGTCATAATTGATTCCAGGGTAGTGAGGTTTTCTTGATTGACATAAATAATTTTTGGTGAGTATTTGAAAAACCAGTCAATATTATTTTTAATACACATCAAAGAAGGTCCACATTAATTGTTCACACAACCCTGCCACCTTCTTTCTTTATTCCCTTGCCTCCCACTCTCCTTTCTTCCTCCCTATGGTCTTTTATCTCATTCTTTTTCTTTCAAGGGTTAGCCTAGGAGTGGGAAAGTCTGACTAATTCTTAACCAAAAGACTAAATTGGTTTTATTGTTGGTGTTATTACTTGGGTTAATTTTTTTCTTTTCTCTTCTTCTATTGGTTTGTGTCATGTAACCCAGAAAATGGGAAACATTTGGAACATCAAAATACTATCCTTTCTCAGTAGACTACAAGCATTAAAGGCAACAGAGATAAATACTCCAATAATAACAATAACATACAAGGATAGCTAAAGAGATAAATAGATAGATAGAAAAACCACAAAATCTGAGCAGTTGTGAGAAGGAGAATGGGACTAGCCCCATGAATAAATATAGGTTTGCCAGAGAATAGTTCTATATACATATTAGCATATACTACAAATATGCCCATGAATATAATAGTGCATCCAGGAGGCATAGTTATGAAAATGTCTTAGCTAGAACAAAACCCCTTGAGGGAGCGTGTCCTAAATATGGGGGATCAGGAACATAGCTCTGAGAGACCTCAAGATCAATTGGTACAAACTAGCTCACAAAGACAATGTTCTGTATCCATCAGGGAAGTGACTGGGATCTTCAAAAGCTAGTGAGTAGCAAACTAAAAGTCCGTTCTTGGTCTCACCCTATGTGTTGGACAGGGTTCTCTAGAGAGACAAAACCATATTGCTAGTAATTATATATAAATATATCTATAAAGCTAGATATACAATACAAGAAATGAACCACTAAATTATATACAGATAGATAACACAAGAAACTAACAGTTAAATTATAAAACAGTGAGACACTAGCAGTCCTTTAAGGCTTGAGAGCCGCCAGTTGCCAGTCCCTTTCTGTAGAGAGAGCTGGGCTATATATACCCAGGCAGCAAACAGCAAGGCAAGTCACCAACTGTCACCAACTGTCGGTCCCCAGCTCCAGAGACGAACATTCCAATCCTGTGGGATTAAATGGACCTCAACTTACAGCGACACAGTCCACAAACTAGGCATCCCACAGGCAGTGTACCCCTTTAAATTGAGGCACAGAACAAGCAAGGCGAGGCTCACGAAGCCATTTATCCCTCTGCCCTTCGATTAATCCTACTTGTGTTTATCGGCCAGGCTGGCACAATAAACTATTGCACCCTGTCTGGAGCAAATAACAGTGAAGAAAATCAAGATGCCTGGCAACAATTAGTCCAAATCAGTAATGGACTATGCGTACCTCAGCCTCTATGATGCTAAGGTCAGAAGAACTAAATGGTGCCTGCCTATCACAAACAGCTGCTCTGAAAGGGATCATGGTACATGATGCTAGATAGAGTGGGGAGTAATGTGTAAGAAAACTGAAAGTCATACTACTACTACCAATAGTAATAATAATAATGATAAAAGATGAGGTTTATTGGTTAGATAGACTAGTGAGATCCCCACTACTATGGTCCTTCATCACCCTTCAGGTCTGGAACTGAATTCAACCCCCTGAAAAATAAACAGGTTTATAAAGTGAACCTTATGAGAATCAAAGATTGCAGCCCTCAGTATGGATTACAACTCAATGTCAAGAAGACACACATGCTCACAACTTGATCAATAGGTACCATGATAAATAGAGAAGTTTGTTGTTGTTGTTTTATTTGTTGTTATTTGTTAAAGTTGTCACGGATTTTTGTCTTGATGAGGTCTATAATCAATGCTCTTGGAAGCTGCAATCATGAGATCAAATGACGCATTGCGTATGGATACATTTGGTGCACAATACGTCTGTAGAGTGCTAAAAAGCAAGGATGTTACTTTGAGGACTAAGGTGCACCTTACCCAAGCCATAGTAATTTAAATTGCCTCATAAGTATGTGAAAGTCAGACATTGAATAAGGAAGGCTGAAGAAGAATTGATATGTTTGAATTGTGGTGCTGGTGAAGAATATTGAAAGTAACATGGACTGCCAAGGGAACAAACAGATCTGTCTTAGAAGAAGTATGGTCAGAGGGCTCCTTAAAGGCAAGGATGGTGAGACTTCCTCTCACATACTTTGGTCATGTTATTAAGAGAGACTAGTCCCTGGAGAAGGACATCATGCCAGGTGAAGTAGAGGGACAGTGAAAGAGAGGAAGCCCCTTAAGGAGATGGATTGACAGTGACTGAAACAAGGGGCTCAAGCTTGGGAACAATTAGGAGAATAATTCAGGGCTAGGTAGTGTTTCTTTCTGTTTGGCATAGGGTCAATGTGGGTTGCAACTGGCTCAATGGCACCTGATAAGAACAACTACACCAAAATGAATCATAGCACTGAGGAGCACACATTCCTCAGAACCATCAACCATTCAAAAGCAAATAGGCAGTATTTGCCCAAGGCCAAATTCAAAAGGCAGGCAAGGTTAGGGGAGAAGGGTGAATGAAAACAGGAAGCAGAGTTTCAATGGCATGAGTGATATTACATTGCAGGAGATTGTCATCAATGTCACATAACAAAACGTGTATAAATTGTTACATGCAAAGCTGATTTTCTCTGTAAATCTTACCCACCTTACAATAAAAAGCTTCTTTTTAAAAAAAAAAGACACCATCGTTCATATAATAGACACAGCCAAAGATCTCCTGGACAATCCTAAAATGATCTCCCAAATGATTTGGGTAGTTAGCCCTCCCCAGGTAGTTCTACCCATTGAACCGCTGGGCGGTTATGGCTGCAATTATATTTCAGGCCAGAAGAGGCAGCAGAGGCCTGGTTGTTCAAATGCTGCAAAAGTACCAGACAATGGGCAGTTTCTTTCCACGGACGACTAGCGGCTCTGTCATATCCATGTCTGGTGTTCAACACTTGGCGACAGAATCCAGCCCGCTGGGTTTGGGTGGGGTCTGTTTCTCACCCATGCTTGGCTTGGGATTGTTCTATGGCATCCACAAAGTGGAGTCCTCTCTGATGTCCCGAGAAAGCTGTTTTCTGCTTTTTCTCTCTCTGGCCCTCTTCCCAAGAACCCTGGGGTTCACTCTGCTTTCCTCTGGTTGATGTTTCTCAGGCAGTTACTTGACCTTGGTTCATCTACTGCAGGTGACCATTTGCAAGGAACTGTACCGTCCTTGGATGGTATTGTTCATGAGCTAGGCTGCGAACTACGGGTTAAAGGTTAGAGTTCACCCAGAGGTGCCTTCCAAGAAGGGCCTGGTGATATGCCTCTGGAAAAAAAACCCACCCCAGCCATGGAAAATTCTAGGGACTGGACTTCTCTAACACACTTGGGCTCTCCATGAGTCCGAGTTGACTCAATGGCAATTGGTTGCTGGTATTCCTGTAAGTACAAGACAACAATCTTTAAGCAGTCCCTCTTGGATTCATGGGAGGAGGATGGCTTCCTCTGAGAGAACTTCTCAGGGCTCCAAGGGCTCAATGATCTTACAAAAAATGAGAGAAACGATGAGCCTGATGACAGATGATACTGCTATGCAGGCCCCGTTTCAGGATGCTCAAGTTTCCAGGTCTTTCCCTGACTCACAGTGGAGCCCTGTGAGGTTCCAGATAGAAGGGCACCCTTGATCCCAGGACCTGGAGCCTTGTAGCTGAGCAGAGCAGTCATGATGAGAAAGAGGACCCAAGGGGGAAGTCAGGGACTGCTTCACTTGTCTCGTTGTCAAGCAAACAAATGTTTTGGCAGGAAATTTATCTTCAAGAGTGTTCTGATTTCTTGAAGGAAATCTTTTTCTGAACCATTTCCTCAGGGGAAAACCACTCAACTACCTCGGGAAGGAAGATTTTTCTCCTTCCAAGCTTACCAGGCTGTGCTAACTCACAGAGGAGGTGTGAGTAGCAGGCAATGAAACTGATTTCCAGAGTCCTATGAAAATCAGCAAGTGCTCAGCTGCTAAGTGAAAGTTCGGCAGTTGGAAAACCCCAGCTGCTCTGCAGGAGAAAGTGGTGGCTGACTGTGTCTGAAAAGATGACAGCTTTGGAAACCCAATGAGGCAGTTCTCCTCTGTGCTCTACAGTTGCTTTGAGTTGGAGTGGACTTGACAGTGATAGATCTGATCTTTTTCCCCATGAAAATAAGTTTGCACGAATACATGTGCATTCATGGATGTCTGTGTCTGCTTTGGCATGCATGTGCACATATGTGCCTATTTGCACGTGGATGGATACGTCTGTGAATGTGGGCGTCTCTATTTACTTTGCCACGTGTGTGCACATGTCTGCCTTTGTCAGTATGCATGCGGGCTCAGGCAGCATAAAGAGATCGCAGAGAAACTTGGAGAGAAAGAGAAAAGTAACCTATTTTCTCATGGGTCTCCCATACCTGACGGTCTACTGGCATCCACCACCACGAAGACCAGAGGTCACTTCATGCCATGTGTCCAGCTGTTCATTGCTGGTTGAGGTCAGTCACCAGGGAGGCAAGTCAGACTGGCCTCGCCAACCTACCACCCATCTGCAGGAGTGATTCCCACCATCTGTCCCGGAGCCCCTCCCACCTTACTCAGCCTCCCTAGACCTTGAGTGAAAGGCGTTTCCAACGTTTTTACATAAAGATTTCTGAGATTGACTGAAGAAATGATTTCATTTGCCAAAACATGAAGCTTTGAATTTAAAGATTTGAGGCAAGTGCCCTCCAGAGAGGGGGACACCGGACGGGGCCATGCTCCCTTCCGGTATGCACAGGGGTTGCTATGAGTTGGAACCAACTTGATGAGCACCTGCCAGCAACAACAACAACCAGAAGTTGTTCAAACTTCTGTGGCCTCAACTCGGAAATGAGAATATTAATATTGCCTCCTAGAAAGAACTCAAGGTATGTACAATTGGTTCATAGGCATTTGGAAAGTGAGTACATTAAGTGGACTGATGACATTGATAAGGCAATAAGAAACTGAGAAGGCTTCACTAACAGATGCTTTCACATCTGTAACCAGTAGATTCCTTCCTTCTTCACCTCTTGCCATCTTAATCAGCTCCCACACTTTCCAGGCAGCTTGAGGGATTAAATGTTCAGTCTGATCCTATTATAAGCCTCAGAATCAGAGGCTTTACCTGAGGTTTGAGGAGCTATACTGGGAATGAGGGAGAGTAACTTGTCTTTTCTATTGCTCTCCTATCGCTCCCTCTTCCCTAGCCCTTCCCTGTCTCTGGGCCTGCCTTTCCTCCCTAGAGCAGTGGCTTCTGGGAGAAGGGGATGGAAACAATGAGCACATTCCTGACCAGGCCTCTTACCATGCTATGTTCCAACCCTCTCTTGGAAGGGCCTCCACGAAGTCCTCTTATGTCATCTCACAATAACTTGTTAGATACCATTGAGTGAGCTCCTGACTCATAGCAAAAGTACACAGAAGAGATTGAAGCACCACCTGGTCCTGCACCGTCCTCACAATGGTCCTTGTGTGTGAGCCCATGGTTGCAGCAGTGTTGAGGAAATCCTGTCCAAGAAGGCTGCCAGTGGGTGGGAGGGGCTGCAGCTTTCAGAGACTTTGGAGGATGCCAAGGTGGATAGTTCACGGTGTATCATATGAGGTCAGCCAGCGGGCCTTGGGGGCCCTTCCCATTATCCATAGATATTTGAAATAAATGGAGGCCCTCAGCAAGATGGGCTGCAGACACCTCCAGGACTCACTTGATCCTTGGGAAGCTCCCTTAGCCTTAGGACACCACCTGCTGGAACTGTGGCTTTGCTGCCTCTCCTGGCTCTCAACTTCCCTCCTAGAGGACTCCAGCCACCCTTCTCCTTCCATATCCTTCCAGCAGGAGGCAGATATTGGTCTCTATGCTTTTGCATGTGGCCAGTTTTCTAGGGACAGATCAGCCTCTCCCAAGAATTTGGGTTGACCAGAGTGAGCGTGCCCACAAGTCTGCAGAGCGTACAGCCAGGCCTCTGAAGAGAGAACTGCTGGAAGATTTGCCCCTTTTCAAAAGCGCTAATTCCATAGTTGAGAGCTCGTCTCCTGGGGACTCAGCTTGAGTCTCAAGGAGCACTTCCCCTTTGACACTGCTGGCAACTCGAGGTGCTGTGGGTCATTTTCTTGCCTTTGAGGAGTGCAAGGGAAATGCTACAATCTGTCCCTTCACATGAACCACCAACCCTTATCTGGAGAACTCTCGGAGATGACAGGGATGGGAGGGAGATGTTTCTGGGGCACGCTTTCACCTGCACATCTCTCAGGTGAGTCAAACATTTGACCCCCCAAAAGTTGAGTGTGATGGTGAGAGTTCAGGCTGGGAGATAGAGTGTCTGGGTTCAAATCAAGAGACTGCACATCTCAGCTCCCATGGTTCTCCTTCATAAAACCCAAGCCAAGCAGTTTATCACTTCCCTGCTGAGCATCCTACTGAGGCCAGCTAAACTCATTCTTTGCTGATGACAACGTTGCTTGTACCAAATGGCTTTGCCATGTAGCCCTTAGCAATGGCCAGAAGGGCTGCTCATCAAACCGCAGAGCAGGGCTTCTGGCGCACATGTTAAGAAGGGGGCTATTCACAACAAAGTCGGTAGTTCAGAACCCACTAGCTGTTTCTCTGGAGAAAAACTGTGGCTGTGTGCTTCCATAAAGATGCCCAGCCATGGAACCTCCCTGGAGAGGGCCATGATGAGCTGGAGTGAGCTCTACAGGAGTGGGATTTTTTACTGTGGATGTAATCCCACCTGGGCAGAGATTTTCTTTGTGACATTAAAGAGGCTGTACCTTACACCAATCACTTGGCTGATACAAAAGGATTCAATTCAACACTGAAGCAAACCAACTCCAAGGGAAGAAGGCAGCTGCCATGCAGAGAGCTCCAAGGACCACCAACCATGGAGGTTATTGAAGCCAAAACAAGAATACCGCCCACGAGCCCTCAGCCCCCAGGGATGGACAAAGAGAGCCTGCCCATCAAGCTGGTGCACTGGCATGATGCTGTCAGCCTCCGGTGCTGTGAGAACATTGACTTTGGTGTGTTAAAGGCACCCACTTGCGGTATGTTTGTGATGTCAGCGTGTGGAAACTATGGCAAGCCCCCCTCCCTGCCTCACAGCAGCAAAGCCTTGGCATTAAAACCCCGTGCCTTCTGGGGCGCTTGTCAGCTGTGAGAGGGCAGTAAATGCCCTTGGCTTTTCTGCTCCTTGTTGCGACCTCCCGCTGAGGCAGGGAGCAGAGGATGTGAGGTTGGAATCTGTTTTGTTTCATCACTACCCTTTGTCATCTCTCTGAACACTGTCATGTGCTCCTCACCAGTGCTTCGCCCTCTCTATCACCAAGCCATGTGCTCTTTAAAACATGCACACACACACACACACACACACACCTGATGTTCACATTTTGAGGCACATTTGTCTTTAATTCACTAATAATAACAATAATTATTCAAAGCCACTTTACCATCTGAAAAGAAATCTCTATGCATACACTTAGATCATGGATGCCAACTGCCTTCTTAAGAACATTTCCCAATGAAATATTCAGCAGCGATTATATTAAGCCTGAAGCTGTTCATCCAGTTTGTGTTAATCAAAACAAAAACAAGAGACGAAGGGATCCAAAAGGACATGTAAGATCATAGACTGAAAGTAGCCCCCTCGAGCACCAAAGGCTTGTCCAGAAGGGCAGAGCCACAGGTAAAAGCTATGTCTCTCTGGAGTTGCTGGCATTTAACTAGATGCAAAATGTCAGCGCAGGAAATTGCTTGCCCAATGCAAATACTAACAAGGGAGGCATGTGTTCCTGTGTAAATGGAGCTTCTGCCAATCCGGGCCTTCAGGATCCAGCTCCCATCACAGCATCCACGGGAAGCACCAGGGGAATGTTCTGTTTGCTTATTTTCCCTCTCTTTGCTAAGAAGAAAAAGAGGCTTTGTGGCCTAGTGGCTACAGGTTGGGCTGCTAATTGCTATATCAGCAGTTTGAAACTACCAGCTGCTTTGTGGGAGAAAGATAAGGCATTCTGCTCCCATAAAGAGTTCGAGTTTAAGACACTCACAGGGGCAAACTTACAGGGGCAGTTCTACTCTGCCCTATAAGTTGGCTGTGAGTCAGCATGGATTCGATGGCAGTGAGTTTTCTAAGAGTAAGGAGTATCTAGGGGTGTAAACAGTTAATGAGCTCTGCTATTAAGGGAAAAGTTGTCATTCCCAACCCACTTAGAGGAGCTGTGAAAGAGAAGCCTGGCAATCTTCTTCAGAATCCTCGGCCATTGAAAAGTTTATAGAATGTATTGGCCTTGGTTGTTAAATAGATCCAGGTATATGGTGGAGCATACAGGGACCAATGTCATAAAACTGGGTGGGGGTGGAAAAAATCTCTGAGACAGATGCAAAAACTGTGAGGGAATGAGTTGTTGAGCCTGGGGGATAAGGACCATCGTCTCTGGGATTTTCAAAGTTCCTGAGCAATCAGGAAAGGGGCAACAGTTGGTCTCTCCCCATCCAGAGGACAGCAGAAGAGGAGAACTGATTGAGCACAATGAATTAATGACCAGTGACTCAAGCAACGATCACCCTCCACCACTGGAGACCAGAAGAACTAGATGGTGCCTAGCTCCCACTATAGACTGCTATGAAAGAGATCACATTAGAAGGGCTTGATTAGACTAGAAGGGAAATGTGGGGCAAAACTCAAAATCATGATAAAACACCAAGCTTACTGTTTGGATAAAGGCTGGTGAAATTGCAAGACTATGGTGCTTAGTTACCCTGCAGGTCTGGAACTGAACTCATCATGGCTCGATGTTCAACCAAACAATAGACAGGTCTATAATGGGAACAATGACATTAGAGACATACAAATACCGTAGAATAATAGATTACATGAGATCAAAAGACAGCATTCCCCCAAGAACGAAGTTCAAAAAAGTTGAGAATGAAGGCAGCTTGGAGACAAGAAACAAGAAGATGTGGGGGAAGTGATGGTACATTGTGGGAATTGCTGTCAATGACATGAAACAAAATGTGTATGCATTGCTCAATGGACAGCTGAGCTGCTCTTTAACCTTCACCCAAATCACAATAAAAATGTTTTTAATCAAAGAAAACTTCATGGTTCACTTCTACTCTGACACACACAGGGTGATGAGGAAAGAGTGTCAACCGGGTTTGCTGTGGTCCAACCACCAGACATGTGCTTATGGGAGAAAGAGCATGATGACGCTGGCAATACCGAGCAGGACCAAGATGGTTTTATTTGCCTGCATCATGAAGATGGTAGCCTGGTGGTGAGATGATTCAGAGCTCAAGTGCTAACCAAGAAGCCACCCAGTTTAAACTCACCCAGCCCTACTGAAGGAGATTTCCCTCCTCAAAGGTGTTGTTGGTTGTTATGTGCCATTGAGGCGATTCTGACTCCCTGTGACGGGAAGGAAAGGCACACTGTGCTATAGTGTTAGGGTTTTCAGCGGCTACTTCCTCTGAAGTGGGCAGTGGGACCCTTCTTTGTATTCTGTTCTTAGCCTGGAAGTTTCCCTGACACCTCTTCACTTCGGGTAACCCTGCTGGCATTTGAAATACCAGTCACGTGGCTTCCAGCATCACAGTAACACACAACTCACCACAGCACCACAAATGGACAGACAACAACAGGCTAGGAGTCTTCATGGGAGCAGGCAGTCACGTCTTCACTCTCTCGATGGGGATCAGCGAGTTCAAACTGCCAGTCTCTCTGTTACAGCCGCACATGCAACCACTGTGCTGCTAGGTACATTTCCTTAAAATTCTGCCTAGAAAAATCTGTGGAACAGTTCTTCTCTGTCACAGAGGGTCACTGTGAGCCAGGATGGGCTCTGAGACACACAAATGCAACACCATGAAGCCACCTTACTCTGTCCTGCTCTTATTTAACTCTATTCTTTTCTGAGCTATCTTTTCCGTATATTCAGAAGAGACTGACACTGAGCAGTGTTAATTCCACCAAGGCCAGGAAGGAGGTCAAAGAGTCACAAAGGACTATCTCTTTGCTCTCATTCCACTGCACTAAGGAGACTTGGGTGGCAGCTGGAAGCTGCACATTTCACTCCCTGTCCCTACACTCCTGGCTGTGTCTCCTCAGAGTGAGACTGCCCCTTTACCCAGCTCACTGCATTGGCTGTCTTGCTCTGAAAAGAGAATTCGCACATGTGAGTCTGACTGGGTGGCAGATGGGAATCTTAATGCTGCTCTTTGGAATATGAAAGGTCTTGGATCAGAGTGCTGCAGGGGAGTGATGTCTGCAGAAGACCTGCTGGTCTCCCAGTTAGAAAGAAGCCTTCCCCTTTGCCTCAGAGGTGCGTTCACTGTGGGTAGCAAGTCAGATCCTTGGGCTGGCACTCTCAGTAAACAGATCATATGGGCACCTTGAGAAGCGCTTGCTCACTGACCCAGCTCCCCAAGGATGTAAATATACCAACCAGGATGACTAACGACACCAGTGCCAAGAATGATCACATTCTTTGCATGTGTACAAATGAGGTGGGCAGCCACCTTCGCTGATGGTGGCTGCACAGTGAGTGTCTGGAATCACACCTGGCTAGGTGGACCATTGAAAGAGTTGGTGACATGATAATAGGGAGTACACCCCGTTGCCAGTAAAGCTGAGGAAATGGCATTTGAGGAAGCAGGGGCAGCCGGGTCGCCAGCATGAAGTCAACGAGAACCTTGCTTGTGCCTCCTTTGTTCGCTGGTGGCTGCTGGCATCTGGGTAGTGAGGACACCATGGCTACTGCCAGAATTCTCCACGGTCCCTGGTTCCACTCTCAAGTCGCTGGCTTCATCACTACCACTGCCATCGAGTCGATTCTGACTCACAGCAACCCGAAAGGACAGAGTAGAACTGCGGCTGGTGGGTATGGGGGGGGGGGGCTGTGGATCATTATGAGAGCATTTCTATCTCGCAGTAGCTAAAGGGTCCAAAATGCTGACCCTACGGTTAGCAGCCCAACATAACCCACTTGGTCATGAACCCTTGCCAGCTGATCCAGGGAGTCCATTCCCAAGTGCATATCTAAAAGAATGAAAGACGAGTACCCAGATGGATGCTGCACTAATCACTATGGGCAAAAGGTAAACAATAAGCCAACAATACCCATCAGTAGAAGAATAGAGAAAATATGATCTACACAGAGTGGGGTATACATATAGTCTGCCACAAGAAAACTAAGGCCTTTGATTCGGACAGACTCTGTAACACAGGTGAATGCAAGACATGAAGTGAAAGATGCCAAACACCAAATGACATGTATTGTGAGTCCATTTAGAGGAAAAATGCTGGACAGGTAAATCCCGTAGAGCCATAGAGTAGATTGGTGGTTTCCCAGGGTGGGGTGGGAGGGGCAATGGGGAATGACTGCTTAATGGCTGCAGGGTCGATGAAAATGTTCTGGAACTGGATGGTGGGAAGCTTTCACAGTGTCCTTAAAACTACTCTTCAAAAGGGGAGAGAAAGAATCTGCAGAAAGCACAGTTCTGATTGACTCACATGAATGCGATCACCAAGAATTGGAATCCACTAGAATTGGAATGGCAGCTAGACTATTGTTTCCTTGGGAGGTGCCTCCAGGAAGGACCAGTAGAGAAGGGTAATACTGATAGAGCAAAGGAGGGGGCCGATAAAGAAATGTCATTGAGTAGGTTCCCAGAGACAGTATAAATCCTCTTGTAGTTGTCCCACCCAACGGCTGAGGGAACTGGAGTGTGGCTCCACCTATCCTCATGTGTCATTGGTTAAAGTGGCATTAGGTCCTGGAGGATGTCAACTTCCCTGTCTGCTCCATGACTGTTCCCTGTGTGGGGAGTTACATGTGCTTCCTGTGAGACCATTGGCATTTATGGGAGTGGTGGGTGCCAAGTGCTAATACATGGGCACATTAGCAGCTGCTACAGCAAGTGCAGTACATTTTTAGCTGCTTGAGTGACAGGTGGGCCCTACCTCCTGCCTATATTGAGTGGTAGGGTGTTCAGATGGGGGGCATCCGAAAAATAACAAGGCCCTATTCTTTGCAAATAGACATTATTATTATTTTAATCTGTCCCAACCCCCTTTCTTATCTGTCCCTGTGAACTACCTCACTGGCTGAAATATCAGTTCCCTGAGGAAGACACCACATTTCAATACGGTCACAAGGCTGTTTTCATTGGCCCAGTGGAGACACTGACATAAGATGAGTCAACTAGATGCTTTTTCTGGAGCATTTCCAACCAAAAAACGAAAAAGAAATTCCCGCTTTTGCAAGTGGCCTGGCATCTAAGAAGCATAATTCAGAAGCACATGTCCCGCCACATGGAGGAGGCGGTCTATGTTGCGAGATTACAGCATGTGCCCTGAGAGACAGACACAAAGAACACAGGAACATGCCAGTGGTGGTCAGGAACGGTCGACAGAGCCAGCTGTCCTCTTGTTCTCCCCACCTTTCCATTTTCCTAGGATTCTCTCTTCCAAGTATTGGTCTCTTTGCCTGTTTACAACCAAATGAGCCCCAAATAAGATCCAGATCATAGAAATAGAAGGAGGAAGTTGGATGGAGACTGCAGTTCATACTCCCCGGAAGCCATTCAGACCCCCTGCAAGAAGGAGACACTGTGATGGAATTAGCTCTGGATTCCTGACATTTATTGAGGAATGCGCAGGGAATAAGCACCTGTGGGGGGAATCCAGGAAGGGCACAAGAGGGAAATCTCAACAGAGGTCTCAGCCCTGCCTATGGAGAGTGTCATAGTCAGTGTTCCCTAGAGAAACCAAACCAGTTATATAGCTGTAACTGGAGATATCGATATATCCACCAGGGCTCCTATGGTTAACCACTGCACCAGCCACTCATTGCCATCAAGGTGGACTCAAAGTGACTGTGTAAAACAGTATAGAACTGACCTTTTGGGCGTTGGAGACTGTAAGTCTTCAGGAGATTATGAAGCTTCATCTTTCCCTCAAGGAGCCCTTGGTGTTTTCAAACTGATGTCCTGGCTGTTGGATGCCCAATGGGCCACCCACTACGACACCAGTGCCCCAGAGAGTGAGGCTTATTTCTAGGAATTGGCTCACATAGGGGAATGGCAAGTTCCAAATTCAGAGGTCAGGCAACAGCCTAAAGAGCTCTGTAGATGTTCATCCTAAAATCGATAGGTTAGGTGATGGGAAAAGACAAGAATAAGAATGGTCAGAACACACCCTAGGGAAACTCCCTTTCTGTGCTGAAGGCCTTTGCCTGAAAGGTTTACCCCTTCCCACATTATGGAAGGTATTCTATTTTGCTTGAGACCAACTCCTTCATAAGAGCAAATAGATGAGATGAACAAGCGGCCATCTAGCTCAGAAGCAATAAAGCCCACCTGGAAGAAGCACACCAGCCGGTGCGATCACGAGGTGCCAAAGGGACCATGTATAAGGCATCATGCAAAAATAAAAGAATATATATATATATATATATATATATATATATATATATATATATATATATATCTGTGTGTATATGGGTATATATATATACCATAGAGAATGAAGGGGGAAGTGCAGAGTGGAGACCAGAGGCCCAAATGTCGACCACTGGAGATCCCCTCATAGAGGGCTTTAGGAGAGGAGATGGGTCAGTCAGGGTGCGATATAGTACCGATGAAGAACACAGCTTTCCCCCAGATCCTGGATGCTTCCTCTCCCCAACTACCAGGATCCAAATTCTACCTTGCAGGACTGGATAGGGCAGAGGCTGTACACTGGTGCATATGGGAGCTGGAGGCACAAGGAATCCAGGGTGGACGATACCTTCAGGACAAGGGGTGTGAGGGGTGATACTGGGAGAGTGGAGGGTGAGTGGGTTGGAATGGGGGAACTGATTACAAGGATCCATATGTGACCTCCTCCCTGGGACATGGACGGCAGAGAAGGGGGGAAGGGAGACTCCGGAAAGGGCAAGAGATGACAAAATAACAATCTGTGGATTATCAAGGGCTCATGAGGGAGGGGGGAGCGGGGAGGGAGGGGACAAAAAAAGAGGACCTGATGCAGAGGGCTTAAGTGAAGAGCAAATGCTTTGAGAGTGATTAGGGCAAAGAATGTACAGATGTGCTTTATACAATTGATGTATGTATATGTACGGATTGTGATAAGAGTTGTATGAGCCCCTAATAAAATTTTTAAAAAACAAGAGCAAATAGATGAATGCTTGTTTGACAAAAAAACTGGGCACCATAGCCTGGACACATTGATATGCAAAAGGAGCCATCACTGGGAGCTCTGTAACTGGGACCTGGCCAAGTGGTGACCAGTAGCCTGGGACTTTGTAGCCTAATACGTTGCAGTGAATTGCTTACTAGTTCTCCTCTAGCTATAGTCTTTGTAACTCCTACCAATGACAGGGTGGAACTATGCCACCGAGGGAAGTAGATAGCATGCTAATAATATCAGTAAGGTGCATGGCATCCTCGAAGAGGTGAGACCATTCAAATAAGACCTGTAGACCCCTAATGTGGGGATTGGTCGGTTTGGTCATCCTGGGTGAGTTAACTCAGAAACAGAAAGTGGAGGTTCTAGAGCACTGAGAAAGACGAGCCAGCAGTGGAGTGTGCTCTTTGGACCCAGGATTATTACTCTGAGCACCACCTCTGTCCAGGAGACAGAGATCCCTGACACTGGATGCATCAGGAGACAATGAAAAACAGTGGCAGATAAATAGCTCATGGAAGCACAGGCAGCAGCACCAAGACCCCAGAACAGGGAGCTCGCCAGCACACAGAATGAGAAAGCTGAGTGTCTTTGGGCCAAGGCTTCCAGACAAAGTGGGCTGCCTCAACGCACTTATCAGCAGAGCTGAAAGAACTTCCTACACGGTCCCAAGCAGAGCAGAGGTCAAGGAGCTGCAGGGCAGAGGCCAAGGACCAGAAAAAGTTCTGCCTCTGGGCACCACTGGGAAGAGACTGTCCTGACTGAAGAACTATATCCCCAGTCATTTCTGATCCTGAATTGTCACCTGCTAGGTCCCCAATTAACCCCAGAAACATAAGTATTGTTTGCGAGTTCTGTGTGGCCATTGCCACTTAAGGATTATCAAACCCAGCAGAGAAGAAGAGAGTGTCATGGTAGGGATGGTTGGTGTCAGAAACTGTGAAAAGAAAGGAGGGTGGCGGCATTTTGATCTCTGTCTCATAGGAATCAGCCTTGGGCTGTTTATCTCGATTTTCCTCCATTGCCTTTTGTGAAGTTACAGGGGGGTCAAATGCCTCCACTATGCCATTTATACCCCTACATTGACAAGTCGTTGGATGAAGGTTAGTTTGGGGAAGGAGCAGACCTTGGATGAGCTCTCATCAGCTGAGGCAATCCTGATAGGGGCCAGACAGCTGGGACCTTTTCTATCAGTGGCTCTCTCCGCAGCTGGGGAAATCAGTCACTTGGCCCTGAGAGGAATCTGGGTGACACACTCATCTATGACAATACCCTGAAGAACAAGCTCCCACAAAAACCTGGCTGAGAACTCTCGCCTAGAAAACAGGAGTGCATGCCTAGCTAATAATAGCCATTTACTGAAGGCCCTATGATTGGAACTGTGCCTCATTTACAGACGGAAAACTAGAGGAAGGGATTTAAGGTGGCTAAGTTAATAAGTGACAGAGACAAGATTCAAACACAAGTTTGAAGCTGGTACTGTTAGCCTTTTATCCAGGGCTGGGTTTTAGATGAGGCAAATGAGACACTTGTCAGGCACACAAGGTAAAGAGGCCTTCCCTCTCCAGTGTGACTTTCCCCATAAGTCTGAATCATGGGCCTGGTGTGTCTTATTTGCCTTCCCTGAGTCTCAGAACCTGGTCTAGTCTGATTTGCTATTTGGAGGAATAAGCCAGAATGCTCAAGTACTCTGAGTCAAGACCCAATCTCCCCTGGAATTGTTCAGTGGGACTTACCAGCCTCTTCCTTCATGTTTCACTTTTCTAGAAACCTCCATGGAGGACTAGCTCTCATGAAGAGAGCTTCAAAAAGCTCATGGCAAAATTCCTTTATTTTTTCGTATCATTTTTCCACACGCTTTTGGAAGCTCCCTCCTCATCCCTTTCCACAGTCTTTCTCAAGGAAAGAGACTGTTGCTGGTTGATGTCAGATGCCCCTGAGTCTGTTTTCTACTCAGAAAGCTCTGCACAAACTCTATCAAAAAATGACGTAGAGTCAAACGTGCTGTGTGTCTTTAAGTTGATGTCAGCTCATAGTGACCCTACAGGACAGAGTAGAACTGCCCCCAAAGGTGTCCTAGGCTGAGATCATTATGGGACCAGCTCGTCAGGTCTTTTCCCCTTTAGAGCCCATGGGTAGGTTCAACCTACCAGTCTTTTGTTTAGCCACCCAGTCCTTAGCCATTGTACCACCAGGGCTCTTTAAAACAGGGATTAGGTTGATTAATTTTATAATCTCCAGCCACATTTGAAAGCTGCTTCCCAGAACACCCTTGCCCAGATTGTTGATTAAGACGGGCATTTGGGGACTCATTTCTTTCTCATTTGTGTAAGTGCACTCTATGAGAGGGGTTTCCCTTCATAGATAGGTGATCACATACTATTTTTCCAAATTGAACCACTCTTGGTGGTATATTGGGTTAAGAGTGGGGCTGCTGCTAATGGCAAAGTTAATGGTTCAAACCCACCAGCTACTCCTTGGGAGAAAGATGAGGGTTTTCTGCTCCAGTAAAGATGTGCAGTTCTGAAAATCCGCAGAGCCAGTCTATTGTGCCATATATGAGGTCAACCCCATGGCAGTGGATTTGGTTTTGGTTTTGGTCTGTGGGGGAAGTCCTTAAGTCATTCTTTAGCCACATGGAGGAGTCCCTGGGTGGTGCAGTTGGTTAACATACTGGGCTACTAACTCATAGGTTGGAGCTTCAAGCCCAGCCAGAAGTGTCTCTGAAAAAAGGCCTGGTGCTGCATTTCAAACAACAACAACAAAATCAGTTATAGAAAAAAACAACAGAATGTCATTCTACTCTGGCCCAAAGGAGTCCCTATGAATCAGAGTTAACTTCATGGCAACTGGCATGGGTTTGGTCCATGGGAAAAAAGAACCCTTCATAATTGCCTCCATGCCCAATAGTTCCTTTCCGGTATCCCTAGACCACCCCAGCACCCTCAGCATCTTGCCTTATAATTGCCATGGGTCCATCTCTCTTCCCAATGGGCCAGGCCGTGATGCAGCCGCTGCCGACACAGAGGGATTGTGCAGTCCCTGCATGATCTACAGTCCTCATGACATATATCTTGAATGAAGATTAAGTGATCCTCATTAGAGCTTAGCTCAGGTGAATCCATTACCTCAGCTGGAACCGAAGTGGTGCCAGACCAATATCTGTTTTGAAAAGATAGAAGGGCATTCCTAATATTTGTGGAGAAACAGAGAGGATTTAGTGAAATGTTTCTGCAGTTGAGGCTACAGATGATCTGTTGACATGGTCTAAAAGGTTGTAGGTGGTTTAATGTCTCTTGGTAGCATCAATATTGCATTTTGTCCTGACTTAGCAAATTGGTTGGGATTTCGGCTTACTGACAAGGACCTTCAGAAAGAATGTGGTTGCAGGAGCAAGTTTAAGAAAGGAAGGAGCTTTGAAGTAGCCCTCACTGAGTGCCAATCCAAAACTCTGTTACCCAGCACCTCAGAGGGCTTGACCTGGGATGGACTATGGCAGCAGCACCATGAGCCACTTCCTCCAGTGGCCCTGACTGAAGGCTCAGAACCTGCCTCTGATTGGCAGCTGAGAGATACTAGGACCGTCACCTGCCACATCGCCTGTATTTCTCCTGGCAGTAAGAAATCCCCTAAGTACACTATGTTTGGGCAATCTTTCCAGCCTACAAGCAGTTGTTGCTTATCTCTGTTAGCTTTGTGCAGGGGAACAATCAGGCTTTGAAATTGAAAGACTTGCATGTGACTCATGAGGTTAAGAGCCCAACACATAACCACTATATTACCAGGGTTCCTTCCTCTTGAAGGATAGGTAAGCAACAAAAGGACCATTTCTCTTAAAACCTCTGATCGAGAGTGGCACACAACTCCTTCCACTTTTATTCTATTGGCCAAGCCCTTTGCTGGCAGGGCAGGGAAGTTTACTCTTTCCTTGGATGACTAGGAAGTGAGTGAAATTTTGTCATCTCATACAAAGGGAAAAGGGAAACATGCTCTATGATCAAATAAGTTAAAAAAAGTCAAAATATTCATAGAATCTGCCCAGTGTGGCAAAAGCATGAGCACTCCCATTGTAGAAGAAACACTGCTCTCGGGAACCACACTGTGCCTGGCAAGGGAGGCTGGGAGGATTTATGCTTGCTCACTTTGGCCAAGTCATTAAGCAAGGCTGATCAGTAGAAAAGGAAATCGGGTTTTGTGCGGGGATGTGTCATTGGATATGCAGGCGATTCTCCTTGAGATGTATTGGCCCACAACTTTGGACTCACATACACCAGTGACGATGAAGATGGCATCGGACCTGGCGACACTTCATTTTCGTATATAGAAAGTTGACACAAGCATCTCCTGGTGGTGTAGTGGGTTACACATTGTGTCCCTAACCTTAAACTCAGCAGTTCGAAAACAGCAGCAATCAGTGAGGGAAAGATGAGGCTTTCTACTCCTGTCAAGAGTTACAGGCTCAGAAACTCATGGGGGCAATTCTCCCCTGTCCTACAAGGTTGCTATGCATCAGCAGTGACTCGATGGCAGGGAGATTAAGTTGATATTACCTATTTTAGAAAACGGTTCTGGTTATTTAATTAAGTAAGGCAGGTGCAGCCCTGTCACACAGGGTTTGTTTAGATAGCACAGTAGTGTCCACTCACTCATTAGCTCAGTGTGTCTGGAACCCCAATGTGTATTACCACATGGGACAATTCAGGTTGAAGACACTGGGGATTCGTTCTTTGTTGAACAAGCCCTGGAATTGCAAGAGTTCTAAAAAGGGGTCAAAGTTCCTATTTTTATAACTCTCTCTCTCTCACACACACACAGACACACACACACACACACGGAGAAAGTGGTGAACTTCACAGAACGTAGTGGGGACTTCACAGAAAGGGGGGTTGATAGCAGTGAACAGGGTTGGGATGGGTCTTGTTCTATCCATTTGAAAGTCTCTAGGCTAAACAGAAATGTCGTGGTGGTATAGTAGGTTCGGTGTTGGCCTGCTAACCACCAGGTCAGCAGTTCTGAATCCACCAGTTCCTCCATGGAAAAAAGATGAGGCTTTCTATTTGAGTAAAGAATTATAGTCTCAGAGACTCATTGGGGCATGTTTATTCTTCCCTATAGGGGCGCTGCGAGTCAGAATGAACTCAGTACAGTATGCAAATAACAAGCTGTGCTAATACCATTCCAGAGAGACAGTGGTGTTCCAGGGACATTGGTTTCCCCTGACCCTGACCCTGAGGAAACATGAGGTCTTCAGGTCCTCTCCTGCTGCTCTTCTTTACCATCCTCCCATATCCTCCTCTGCACTCCCAAGTGGTGGGCATGATTTATAAACACAGAAATCCACTTACTCCTTTGGAAAAGTGGTTTACTTCACCCAAAAATTCGGAGAACTGTGTCGTCTCCCTTTCAAAGTAAATTATACGATGAACATACAATATTGATTGCAGGCATGTGGATTCTTAATCCTCAAGTTCCCATGAAACCCTGCTTTCCATGGCAAATCAGCCCGCCATTTCAGCACGCCAGTATTGCCAGGAGAAAGGAGCCTCAGCAGTCACCACTGCTCCGCAGCCTGCTTTTCACGGTCACACGGGGATGTCAGAGTGCCCCACACCTCATGCACTGACTCAATGCTTGCTTGCAGGGGTTGCATTTCGTTAGAGCCCAACAACTTCCGAACATTGGCAAATTCCCTCAACCAAAGGTGGGCAGCGGCCTCAAAATGTCACCAGTCATTAACCACCAGCAGGGTTGCGTTATGCTCGTCAGTGCCATCATGTGCAAGCGGAAAGACAATTCCCACAGGCTGCTAGCTGTTTGGGGAGGGAATGCCAAGTGGGGAAGCTGGGGGTCCTCACCCCAGCAGCCACAGTTCCTGGCTCCAGGCCCTGCCCCAGGCTGTGCCAGGACGAAGAGCCTGGACTCTCAGAGACTCCGTAGCTCAATTTCCACTCAGGCTGTGTTGTGTTGTGTTGATCATTCCTTCCCTAGGCTGCCACCCATCTGTCAGTTTGTCATCATGTTGTCATTTGTCTATAGCTGTGATTGCTGTAAGCAGTGTCACCAGCTAAGATTATAACCAGAGCAAGCCACTCTGGACACGCTTCACCAGAGCATCCAAGCTAGGACACACTGGGAAGAAAGACCTGATGATGTACTACTGAAAATGAGTCCATGGAACCCTATGGATCAAAAGAGAATACCGTCCAAACAAGTACTGGAAGAGGAGCACCCTAGGTGGGAATACACACACTATTCAGTGGGAGGTCTCCCTGGGTAGTGTTTGACTAGCACCCAGGAAGTCGGCAGTTAAATCCCACCCAGAATCCAAGAGGTGCCTAAGGAAGGTAGGCCTGAAAATCTGCTTCCAAAAGGTCACAGCCTTAAAAACCCTATGGAACAGTTCTACTCTGAAATGCATGGGGGTCGCTATGAGTCAAAATGGACCGAAAAGCAGCTAATAACAACAACACTGTATAAAGAACAACACTGCAAGTCCTTAGGACAAAATACACAGCAGGCACAATAGCCTCGACCCCACAGGATAGGGCAACTTATTTTCCTTTGTACCAGAGACCGGAACTGTACAACGGAATGAAACCCTGCCTGCTCTTGTGTCATCACCACAGTCGTTGGTCCATGTTGAGCCCATTGCTGTAGCCACTGTGGACATCCATCTTATCAAGTGTCTTCTTCCCTCTTGCTGCCCCTGTACTTTAACAAGCATTATGTCCTTTCTTAAGAACCAGTCTCTCCTGATAGCATGTCCAATTGATGTGAGATGAAGACTTGCCATCCTCACTTCTAAGGGGCATTCTGGCCGTGCTTCCTCCAAGAGGGATTTGCTTGTTCTTCTGACAGCCCAGACGACTTTCGGTATTGTTTGCACATCATTCACATGCATTGATTCTTCTTCAGTTTTCCTTACTCACTGTCCAGCTCTCACATGCATATTGACCATTGAAACTACTTACCTTGAATTCAGAGCTTAGGGTACACTACTCAAAGCCACATAGCTTGTGAGTGGCTGAAACATGTCTGCTGCCAGGATCTGTCCAATTTATTTTATTGAAACATCATACTCAAAAGGTGCTTTAGGCAAACATATTTTGTCTTTTGACTACATGTCCCAATAATATAACCAGACTCAGACCCTCACATTGTAATGATTCGGGAATATGTCTGAGAGGTAAAAAGACCGCCAACCATATAACTGATGGGAGAATAGGTACTGACTGTCACCTGCAATGCCATTCCTTCAACAAATATTTATTGAGTATTATTCAAATGACAACTTTTTGCAAAGCTTTAAGAAGACCCAGATGTAGAGAACACAGTCCCTGCTCACAGGAGACTCACAGATACTGCATCAGGGCATTCAGATCAGGGACACCACAGATGGATGCAGAAAGAAAAATCATTAAAAAAACATAGCAACACGCACAGAATCCAGGACAGATAAAATCCTCAGGAAAAGTAATGGGAGTAGCGATACTGTGGTAGCTTTTTAATCTCCCATCATCTTGCATAGGGGTGGAGTCCAGACTGTCACTCAGGCCATAGCCAGTGAGGTCTCAATGTGGGCATGGCCTTCTCTTGAGGATTCTGGCAACTCCTGTATTCTTTCCTGGGGGTGAGAGACACCCATAACTTGATATTCCTGCTGACAAGATACATGGATCTACATTGACGGCAGCCAGAGCCTTGAACGGCGAGGAGTCATGTGGAGAGCCATGCCACTTTCCACCTCCACTGGGTCCATAAGACATTCCACCGACTGCCCTGTGATCTTCCAGCACTTGGTGTCATTGCATGTGTTGCATAAGTCTGAAAAAATTTACACACTGTTATTGGATATATGGGTTAATTTTGTACTTATGGACGTGGTCTGGACTGGGCTGGGATGTTTTCTTAATATACAATTATTCTTCTATATAAAGCTTTTTTAAGACACATGAGTGTTTATGAATGTGCTTCTCTAGTCAACTCGAACTGACTCAGATACCATGAGGGCACAGGGTGGCTGTGTAGGGAAGGGGAGGGAAAGGGAACTGATAACAATGATGGATTTAGAACACACACACACACACACACACACACAGCCTAGGGGCAGAATAACAGAAATATGGGTAGAGGGACACAGAAGATGGTGTGTATAAAGATATTAATTTATATATAATTTAGTAAGGGTGTGAGGGTTGAGGAAAGAGGGAAAAAACAGGAGCTGATATCAAAGGGGTCGAATAGAATGATAGTGTTTAGAAAATGATGGTGGCAGCATATGTACAAACTCGCTTGATATAATTGATTTATGGATTGTTATATTATCTGTCAGAGCCCCCATTAAAATGTGTTCTTTTTTCGATAACAACATAAACTCACTGCCATGGAGTCAATTTTGACTCAGTATAGAACACCCCCTGTGGTTTCCTCGCTTGCTATTCTTTAAGGAAACAGAAAGCCTTTGCTTTCCCCTGCAGAGTGGCTTGTGGTTTCAACTACTGACTTTGAGGTTAGCAGGCACCATAGCACCATGATTCCTAAGGATGCTGATAGAAAGGGAGAACCTTGTGGAATGTAATTTAAAATTCTTTAATTATCTAGACTTACTTAACTGGAAGAGTCCCAGAGACTATGACCCTGAGTTACTCTTCAAACCTTGAATTGAAACTGTCCCCTGAAGTCATCTTTAAACTAAATAACAATTTAGCTCTTAAAGGATTGCATCCTTGAGTATTGCAGTCTTTAAAAAATCAGCACAAAACTAAATGGGTTACAGATAATTCAAAATATATGTGAGAGGGTTGTGGCAGAGAGATTAAGTAAAAAGAAAGGAAACACCTAGAATAGAAATAACAAGAATGTTAATTCAATATGAAGAGTGTGACCAATGTCACTGAACATTGTGTCCAGAAAGGGTTGAAATGGAACAGATTTTGCTTTGTATGTTTTCACATATCAAAATTAAATATTAGTAGAAAAAAAGAGAGACTCGCATCTGTTTGAGGCAGACTACCAAATACTGGGTTATATATAATGCTAAGTATTGAATATTATCCCATTTTCATATGGCAAGTATGGAAAGCCAAGGATGGAGTGAGGCATTCACAGGGGAGATGGCATTTGAATGATCCGGGAATATGGCTAAGAAGATGCTCATTCCCGAGTGTTTCCACTGGGTTTGCAAACACATCAGCAAATGAATGTCAAATAACCCGTCTCACCATCTAACTCAGAGCTGTGCAACCAAACTCTCTTCTATGATGAAAATGTTCCAGAGCAGTGATCCTCAACCTGTGGGTCGCGACCCCCATGGGGGGGGAGGGGTCGAACAATGCTTTCACAGGGGTCATCCGATTCATCACAGTAGCAATATTATAGTTATGAAGTAGCAACAAAAATAATTTTATAGTTGGGGGTAGCACCACACATGAGGAACTATATGAAAGTGTCACAACATTAGGAAGGTTGAAAACCACTGTTCTAAAGGCATGACATCCAATCTGGTAGCTACTACATTTTATCAGGAAAGACCAGTCCATGGAAAGGGACATCATGCTCGGTAAAACTGAAGGTCCACAAGAAAAGAGACTGACCATCAAGAAGATGGGCTGACACCATGGCTGCAACAATGGACTCCAACCTAACAACTATGGCAAGATTTGGCACAAGATCAGGCAGTGTCCTCAAAGTAACATCTTTGATCTTCAGTCTTTTTAAAAGATCTGTTGTAGCACATTTAGCCAATGCAGCGTGTCATTTGATGTCTTGACTAATGCTTCCTTGAGCATTGATCTGGCTTAGGGTTTAAAAATTCCCCTTGGCTTCTCAATCATACAGGAGGCCCACACAGTGATCATCTTTCCTCACTACAGAGTGTCATGCCCCACTCACATTGGTCTCCTTGCTGTTCCAGGAAGAAGCTTGGAGAACCCAATCACAAGGCCTTTTGCACTGACTGTCTCCTACCTGGAACACTTTCCCCACCGCCAGATGGCCACTCCTGTGTCTTCCTGCCTTATTCAAGTTCTGCACTGTCAATGAGATCTTCCTTGGCTGCGATGCACTACTTGCCCCAAGTTTCCCATCCAGCGCAGTTTAGTGAGAAAAATCTCACTGCTACCTGCAGGGGTGGGAGCCTCGGCACTGGCATCTCAGAGAATGGAGCATAATCAGAACAGAAATGAGACCCTACCTCTCATGCTAAAAGGCTGCTAACTGCAAGATCTAAACCACCACACAACCAGCCACTTCTCAGGAGAAAGGCTGAAAGTTAGTCTCAGAAACCTACAGGGGAAGTTCTACCCTGTCTTATAGGGTCATTATGAATCAGTATCAACTCTATGGCAGTAAATTTGCATTTGGGGGGGCGCGTTCTAAGGAGCTCTGGGTCACATACCCTGATCAATCCAACTGGCAGCTGCATCAGCTGGCTAAGGCTTCAAAAGACTGAGTACGTAACCCAGGGCTCAGTGCTGTTGGCAGAAACTTGTGGGGGGTCAGAAGGACTTGAGGTGATGGTGTCCTTCTCAGTGGCCTCAGATAATCTTCTCCCCGGTCTGGGCATCAGCATCTTCTTTGCAAAATGGGATGATTGCATTAGAGAACCACTAAACTCCTACAAACCTGAGCAACCAGGAAGCAATTGTGAATCCTGGAGAGGAGCAAAGACTATGCTGGTGGCTCTGCAAATCTTGGGAAGCCTGGATCCGATGTGGCTGGAACTGTCCACTGCGAAGCACCAAGAATCCCGAGAGCTGTGGTTCAGGTCTCCCCCTTGCCTGTGTACCATGGAAGATTTAATAAATGTTCTCCTCATGCTACCTTTAGGATCCTTGGTGGCAAAGTGGCAAAATCCCTTCACATTGGCCTGCTAACTGCAGGCTTGGCAGTTCAAACGCACCTGCTGCATTCCTGTAGAAAGGGCAGCTTTCAACTCCCTCAAAGAATTGTTGTTTCAGAAATCCACAAGGACAGTTGTATCCTGTAACTATGAGTCAGAACTGGCACAATAGCAGTGCGTGAGTGAGCTTTAAACTACATTTGAGACTGGGGTCTATTTTGAATTCCCCTACCTGTCCATTGGGTGTCATGGGAAGAAAGTAGATAGGAGAAAAAAGGGTAGGAGGCAGTGAGGGAGGAGGGTAGAATGTACTGGAGTAACACATTCTGGCAGAAAATTGTGTGTATGTGTGTGTGTGCGTGTTCTATTGTAATTCACACAGAGTATGGGTGGGGGAGGGAACTGAAAAAAAAGTTATCCATGAAAAAGAAAATTTTTTTTCTTTGGTGATTTTCCTTTTGTTGAGCTAAGGGATGGAGAATGTACTGCATAGGCGTGACCAGCCACTAGACCGGTGTGCTGTTAACACACCCTCCTGCCTTTGCATACTGGGGGCCTCTCTGTAAACAGAAGTGACTTGTGACTTCTGATTTCCTGGGGCTCTAAAGAGAACCCGAGAATAGAAGTTTTAAATCGTGAACAAAGGGGAGACAAAGGGTTAATGAGAGGACAGAAGTTTGAAGTTTCATTGGATGAACACAGCGCCAGCATCCAACAAACATGCCAAAGGCTGAACTCTGCCCGGAAGTAATGAATGAGCACTGCCTTTAGGCCGTGTCCTCACTCTCCCCGTCTCCTGCACTCCAAGCCAGCCTCACTAAGAGTAGTCAAAGGTGACATGATGGTCCTTTCATCTCTCTCTGACCCCTCACACTGCCTTCACCTCTATCCAAGTTGCTTCATCCTTCCCCCTTCTCCCTGATCTTCCTCTTTGAAAGATCTAATTCACACTAACTGGTAAAAGTCAGTTAGCACACAAGAGAGGAGACATCTCCTTCCTCAGCCTATACTGCAGAAAAGGAAACTCGGGCTTGTGCTCATTTGCCCAAATGGCAAAGGTCCCATCAGGGGCAGGGCCATGATGTGAAAATTCAAGCAAGCAGCCCCAGAGCCAGAGCTCCCAACCCTCATCCACTGCAGTTCAAGTTCATGGGGTGAAGTGGTGAAACGCTAACCAGAAACTGAGAGTCAATGTAGATACCCAAAGCTTACTTGCCAGGGCACTCACTCACTGCCATTGAGTCAAGGCTGACTCATAACAACCCTATAGGACAGGGTAGAATTCCCCTGTGAGTTACTGAGGATGTATCTCTTTATAGGAATAGAAAGCCCCATCTTTCCCTTGTGGCGTGGCTAGTGGTTTTAAACTGTTGCACAAAGCATAACCATGACACCATCAGGACCCCAAAACATGCCAGGGCAATCAATGGTTCTGTGAGATCTCTCAGGATAGAGATATACCTTGCTCCTTGGCTACACACGAGAAAGCATTCACCTCCAAGCCTAGTTTGTGATCCAAGTGAGTTTTATGAGAATTAGAAGAAGTTTCAGGTTTATAAAGGCACCTGCAGGGCTCTTCAGAAATGTGTTTCTCCTTAGAAGCTTCCCTGAAAGTCACGAGGTCTGCTCTCTGCTCCTGCCTTTTAAATTACTCCAAGAGGTGGGGCGTGCTGGTGACCCTGGTGAACTCATTGGCTGAACTGAATTCACCTGGCCTTGGTGGGCCAATTCAGGTGCAGAACACACCCAGGTGTACCTCCCCTTCCTGGCTGGGAACCTGAGCCTTTGAGCATGCGCAGTGTACCACTCGTTCATGGGACAAAGGCTCAGACTGCTGACCCTGCGTAATGGATGCCTCAGTCCCTAAGCTAAACTACCTAGCAGTTCCAAAACCCCACTGCTGTGTAGTGTTCATAAACTTTGGCAGGAACACATCCTTACCACGAAGAATCCTGGTGGCCCAATGGCTAAGCACTTGGGCTTTAGACCGCGGTCAGTAGCAATACATTTGAAAAAGGTCTTTCCATTGTAAACATTCCACCCCACTGCCATCAAACGCAAAGAACCTCTGGTGACATGGCGGGCTACTCACAGAGCTACTAAATGCAAAGTCTTTGTCCGTTTTACACACTCACACACACAAACTCACACTCATACTCTTTCAAAATCTCTGGAGGGCTTCTGATGTCGTGTCCTTTTTACACACACACACACACACACACACTTGCAGTATCTCTGGAGGGTAACTGACTTCGTGTCCTTTTTACACACACACAAACACACACCCACTCTCATACCCCTGCAGAAACTCTAGAGGGCTTCTGACTTCGTGTCCTTTTTAGTCACACACACAAAAAAAACACTCACACCCATGCAGAATCCCTGGAGGGCTTCTGACTTCGTGTCCTTTTCACTCACACTCACACACAACCTTCCAGAATCTCTTGAGGGCTTCTGACATCGTGTACTTTTTATACACACAAACACACACACACACACACATACTCACACTCATACCCTTGCAGAATCCCTAGTGGGCTTCTAAATTCGTGTACTTTTTTACAAACACACACACACACACACACACACACCATGGTAGAATCTCTAGAGAGCTTCTGACTTCGTGTCCTTTTTACACACACACACACACTTTCAGAATCTCTGGAGGATTTCTGATTTAATGTCCTTTTTACAAACACAAACACACACACACTTACAGAATCTCTATAAGGCTTCTGGTTTCGTGTCCTTTTTACACACACAAACAAACACGCACCCTTGCAGAATCTCTGTAGGGCGTCTGATTTCATATCTTTTTTACACACACATACACACAAAAACACTTGCAAAATCTCTAAAGGGCTTCTGACTTTGTACGCTTTACTTACACACACACACACACACACACACACACACACACACACACACACTCATGCCCCTACAGAATCTCTGGAGTACTTCTGACTTCGTGTCCTTTTTAGGACACACACACACATACCCTTCCAGAATCACTAGAGGGCTTCTGATTTTGTTTCATTTTTACACACACAGACACAAAGACGCACCCTTGGAGAATCTCTGGAGAGCTTCTGACTTCGTGTCCTGTTTACACACACACACACAAACAAACACTCACACCCTTGTAGAATCGCTGGAGGGCTCTGACTTCGTTCTTTTTTTACACACACACACACTCATACATTTGCAGAATCTCTTGAGTGCTTCTGACTTCGTGTCCTTTACACACACACCCTTGCAGTATATCTAGAGGGCTTCTGACATCGTGTCATTTTTATACACACACACATACTCACACTCATACCCTTGCAGAATCTCTGGAGGTCTTCTAATTCTTCTCCTTTTCACACACACACACACACACACACATATACATACACACCATTGCAGAATCTCTGGAAGGCTTCTGATTTAGTGTCCTTTTTACACACACACACACACACACACACACACACACTATGACGCACCCTTGCAGAATCTCTGGAGGTCTAATGAATTCGTGTCTTTTTTAGTCACACACACACAAACACTCACACCCTTTCCTAATCTTTGGAGGGCTTCTGACTTTGTGTCCTTTACACTCACATGCACACACAACCTTCAAGAATCTCTAGAGGGCTTCAGATATGGTGTCCTTTTTAAACACACACACACACACATACTCACACTCATACCCTTGCAGAATCTCAGGAGAGCTTCTGACATCTCCTTTTTACAGACACACACACATACACACCGTTGCTGAATCTCTAGAAGGCTTCTGAATTGGTTTCCTTTTTACACAAACACACAAACAATCTTGCAGAATCGCTGGAGGGCTTCTAACTTTGCGTCTTTTTACAAACACACAGACACTCACACACAGACCCTTGCAGAATCTCTAGAGGGCTTCTGACTTCGTGCCCTTTTTACACACACACACACACACTCACACTCTTGCAGAATCTATGGAGGGCTTCTGACCTCGTATCTTTTGTACACACACACGCACACACACCCTTGCAGAATATCTGCAAGTCTTCTGACTTTGTTTCCTTTTTACACACACACACACTCACATACAGACCCTCGCAAACTCCCTAGAGGGCTTCAGACTTCTGGTTCTTTTTACACAAACACATACACACACCATTGCAGAATCTCTAGAGAGCCTCTGACTTCGTGCCCTTTTTACACACCCACACACACTCACACTCATACACTTGCAGAATCTATGGAGGGTTTCTGGCTTCGTGTCCTTTTTACACACACACACCCACA